>NC_069507.1:86417740-86540240 GCF_027579735.1 Bombina bombina | reverse complement strand
TATATTATATTTATTAACCCCTAATCTGCCCCCCACAACGTCGCCTCCACCTACCTACAATAATTAACCCATAATCTGTCGACCGGATCTCACCGCTACTATAATAAATGTATTAACCCCTAAAGCTAAGTCTAACTCTAACCCTAACACCCCCCTAACTTAAATATAATTTAAATCTAACGAAATAAATTAACTATTATTAAATAAATTATTCCTATTTAAAGCTAAATACTTACCTGTAAAATAAACCCTAATATAGCTACAATATAAATTATAATTATATTGTAGCTATTTTAGGATTTATATTTATTTTACAGGCAACTTTGTATTTATTTTAACTAGGTACAATAGCTATTAAATAGTTATTAACTATTTAATAGCTACCTAGTTAAAATAATTACAAAATTACCTGTAAAATAAATCCTAACCTAAGTTACAATTAAACCTAACACTACACTATCAATAAATTAAATTAAATACATTTCCTACAATTACATACAATTAAATAAACTAAACTAAATTACTAAAAAAAAAAAAACACTAAATTACAAAAAATAAAAAAAGATTACAAGAATATTAGGCTAATTACACCTACTCTAAGCCCCCTAATAAAATAAAAAAGCCCCCCAAAATAATAAAGGTCCCTACCCTATTCTAAATTAAAAAGTAATCAGCTCTTTTACCAGCCCTTAAAAGGGTTTTTTGCGGGGCATGCCCCAAAGTAATCAGCTCTTTTGCCTGTAAAAAAAAATACAACCCCCCAACATTAAAACCCACCACCCACATACCCCTACTCTAACCCAAACCCACCTTAAATAAACCTAACACTACCCCCCTGAAGATCTCCCTACCTTGAGTCATCTTCACCCAGCCGGGCCGAAGTCTTCATCCCATGGGGTAGAAGAGGACATCCAGACCGGCAGAAGTCTTCATCCTATCCGGGCAGAAGAGGACATCCGGACCGGCAGACATCTTCATCCAAGCGGCATCTTCTATCTTCATCCATCCGGAGTGGAGCGGAGCCATCTTCTTTCCAGCCGACGCGGATCCATCCTCTTCAAACGACGCCTACTCGCCGAATGAAGGTTCCTTTAAATGACGTCATCCAAGATGGCGTCCCTCGAATTCCGATTGGCTGATAGGATTCTATCAGCCAATCGGAATTAAGGTAGGAAAAATCTGATTGGCTGATTGAATCACCGAATCAGATTCAAGTTCAATCCGATTGGCTGATCCAATCAGCCAATCAGATTGAGCTTGCATTCTATTGGCTGTTCCGATCAGCCAATAGAATGCGAGCTCAATCTGATTACAAGAATATTAGGCTGTGGGTGGTGGGTTTTAATGTTGGGGGGGTTGTATTTTTTTACAGGCAAAAGAGCTGATTACTTTGGGGCATGCCCCGCAAAAAGCCCTTTTAAGGGCTGGTAAAAGAGCTGATTACTTTTTAATTTAGAATAGGGTAGGGACCTTTATTATTTTGGGAGGCTTTTTTATTTTATTAGGGGGCTTAGAGTAGGTGTAGGTTTAATTGTAACTTAGGTTAGGATTACATTTTACAGTTAATTTTGTAATTATTTTAACTAGGCAAAGTTGCCTGTAAAATAAATATAAATCCTAAAATAGCTACAATATAATTATTCGTTATATTGTAGCTATATTAGGGTTTATTTTACAGGTACGTAATTTTAAATAGGAATACTTTAGTTAATAAGAGTTAATTTATTTCGTTAGATTAGAATTATATTTAATTTAGGGGGGTGTTAGGGTTAGGGTTAGACTTAGCTTTAGGGGTTAATACATTTATTATAGTAGCGGCGAGGTCCGGTCGGCAGATTAGGGGTTAATACTTGAAGTTAGGTGGCGGTGATGTTAGGGAGGGCAGATTAGGGGTTAATACTATTTATTCAAGTGTTTGCGAGGCGGGAGTGCAGCGGTTTAGGGGTTAATACATTTATTATAGTGGCGGTGAGGTTCGTTCGGCAGATTAGGGGTTAATAAGTGTAAGGATTCCAGTCCTGCTTTTACTTTTTGCCTCAACTTACCTTCCTCACCTGTACTTAAGGCATCACCCCGCCCCAAACAAGTGCTTAGTTGTTGAGTATTGTTTGCTGAAACCAGTGCTCCCTTTCTTATAAGCTATATACTTATCAAAAGAAGTTTTACTTCTACTACTTTAACATTTGGATTTACAAATACCAGCTGCAGTTTGGTCACAAAGGGACTAATAACAACTAGTCTCATTCATCCTGAAGATTGCTATTCCAAGAAGTATTAAGTTATTCAACTCCTCATCTCTACAGGAATTGCTATCTAATTTCCAACAGGAGGATTCTACCAACTACTACTACGGTATTAGTATCAAATCTAATTTACCTTGGATGCCTTAGGTAACGGCTAATTACAAATTTCATGTTTCCTTTTTTAACTTTTGTAAACTGACTTTGTCTCTCAGAAATTACTTTGATTGCAACGAATGTTTTATTTAATTCTATGAACTTCCTTTGAATACATTCTCATACCGGACAGTAACGGACTTTATGTGACGTCACACAGCCTCATACATCTCAGCGTGCCATACAGCTCCTTACAACTCAGCGTGTCTCACAGCTCCATTTACAATCACTAGTCTGTGTTCAGTTTTCCACGCTGCAAGCCTTACTCTGTGTGCTGTGTCTCGCAGCAGGTCACGCCCCTGTCAGCAGCTGCAGTCTGTGTGTCTCACATCTCTCATGCCTCAGTGATTATTACAATGAACACTATCTCTCACATTTGGGTTTGAGCACAATTATTGTCAAAAGTTGTTATTAATAATAATACTTATTTTCAGCCTCTAAATATTTATATGGTATAACGATATTATATAACCATATAAAGACTTACTGCCATTACTTATAAAAATCACTCTGAATAAAACAGTCTATGCTGATATAATAGCCTGTACTTCAGTTGTGAAACAAATATAATTTATTTAGACTCTGCAGTTGTGATTCAAATAACCAAGGAACCTGATATAACAACTAAGCCATAAAATATGGATCCAGCAGAGCTTCCTCAAATTGTTTATAATTTAACACAAAGAGTTGACCAACTTAGTCAAGCCTTTAGAGAGTTACAATTAGAAAATGAAACTTTAAGAAAAGTAATAAAAGACACTGTCTCTATTAAACAGAGCCTTCCTGACAATCTGTCAGAACCATTTATTGCACCTCCAGATTTTTTCAACGGAGATAGGAATTTATACCGTCAATTCAAAAATGCTTGTCTGCTTAATTTCACCCTTAAACCTAAAACATACCCAAATGATAGGGTTAAAGTCCTTACAATGATAAGCTATTTAAGAGGTGAACCTCGCATATGGGCAGACACTCTCTTTGAGACAAATAATGCTGTTCTTTCATCTTTTTCATCTTTTCTGGATATCATGGATGAATTATACTATGATTCTAACCTACAGTATACTTCTGAGAAAAAGATGAGGAACTTAAAACAAGGTAACAAACCTGTTGAATGTTACATAACAGAATTCAAGCAATATTCTATTGACTCTCAGTGGAACGCCATTGCTTTAAAAAACCAGTTCAGGCTTGGACTCTCTGACGCAGTAAAAGATGAATTAGCCCGAACTGAGTTACCTGATACATTGGAAGGCCTTATGAAGCTCAGCAGGCAAATTGATAGGAGATTACGTGAAAAAAGATTTGAACGTCAATACCCTGAAATTGTTCATAAGAAGGATAAGGTTTTTAACCATTCCACTTCTAATAGTCCTCATACTGGTTCAACTGGTGCTGAAGCAATGGATATAAGTTTTTTCAGAGGACCTCTAACTCCTGAAGAACGTATCAGAAGGAAGACTAGAGGCCTCTGCATGTATTGCGCATCCTCATCTCATACCTTAAAGGATTGCCCATCTTTGCCACAGAACAAGAAGAGTAAGTACCATACCAATCTTTCTCTCCAGTCAAAGCATAACAACCCTCTTCATTGTTCTTTACTTCTTTCTCTACAGTGGGCAAATAAACAACTGACCATTCCAGCCATCTTGGATACAGGAGCACAAGGAAACTACATTGACAGTTCTCTGGTTTCTAAAAATAAAATACCATTGATAAAAAAGTTGTCTCCTATTTTCCTTCGTGTGGTTGATGGCTCTGAGATATCATCAGGGCTAATTACACATCACACCATCCCGCTCTCTGTCACTACATTAAAAACACATCATGAACATCTCACTTTTGATGTAATCACTTCTCCATTATTCCCAATAGTACTTGGGCTAGCTTGGTTACAGCTACACGAACCTGATATTAATTGGAAATCCTTAAAAGTTCAACTAAATTCTGATTTCTGTCAACAGACTTGCCATAGAATTTCTTTTCACAGTTTATCCTCCACATCAGAAACTCTGATACCAGAAATGTACAAGCAGTTCTCTGAAGTCTTCAGTAAGAAGGAAGCAGATACCCTTCCCCCACACAGAATCTACGACTGCCCTATTGAACTGAAACCTGGAACAACGCCACCTATTGGACATTTATACCCACTTTGTCAACCGGAACTGGATCATCTAAAAACTTACCTAGATGAAAATCTAAAGAAAGGGTTTATCCGTCCTTCAGTTTCTCCTGCTGGTGCAGGAATGTTCTTTGTGCGGAACAAAGACCAATCTCTTCGGCCTATCATTGACTTCAGACAATTGAACAAAATAACCATAAAAAACCGATACCCTCTCCCCCTCATTCCTGAACTCATAGAAAGACTCAGGCATGCTCAGATTTTTACTAAATTAGATTTGAGAGGGGCGTACAATTTAGTGCGTATCCGTGAGGGGGATGAGTGGCTTACCGCTTTTAGAACTAGGTATGGGTTGTTTGAATATCTAGTTATGCCTTTCGGCTTAACTAACGCACCCGCAACTTTCCAGTTCTTTATTAATGACATTTTCCATGATCTCCTTGACACATGTGTTGTTGTCTACCTAGATGACATTTTAATCTATTCCACAAATCTAGAAGAACATATCAAACATGTTAGTTGGGTTTTAGCAAGACTCCAAGTCCATCGCCTATACGCCAAATTGGAAAAATGTATTTTCCACACCAACAAAATAGAGTTCCTGGGTTACTCCATCAGCCCAAATGGGATTCAAATGCAAGATAACAAAGTGGAAGCAGTAAAATCATGGCCCACACCTTCAACACGGAAAGAACTACAAAAGTTTCTTGGTTTCAGTAACTATTACAGAAAGTTCATTCGCAATTTTTCTAAAATTGCAAAACCTCTGACTAAATTAACTAGTGCTAATTGTTCTTTCCAGTGGACTAAAGAACAGGATGATGCGTTCAACTTCCTAAAGAATTCCTTTTCATCTGCCCCCATTCTGAAATATCCTGATCCAAACCTTCAATATACCCTAGAGGTGGATTCTTCAGATTATGCTCTTGGCGCTGTCCTCTCCCAAAGACAGTCTCCTACAGAACCACTACACCCAGTTGGGTTCTATTCAAAGATTATGACTCCAGCAGAGATCAATTATTCCATTGGGGACAAGGAACTTCTAGCCATTAAAAGAGCCTTCGAATTCTGGAGACATCTCCTTGAAGGTACCTCCCTACCTATAGTGATTTATACGGATCACCGGAATTTGGAATATCTACAAAATAATAAAACTTTATCTGGACGTCAAGTGAGATGGAGTCTCTACTTTAGTCGTTTCAATTTCCAAATCATGTACAGGCCGGGTTCAAAAAATGGGAAGGCAGATGCACTCTCTCGACGAGATCCAAGACCTATACAGGAAGACTCTCCTACTAGCATTCTTCCCCCTACTCGATTCCTTGCTATCCTATCTCAACAGGATAAGGAATATCAATCTGATCTTTCTTCAGAAGACCAAACCCTACTAGATAGACTAACCCTCCAGGATGGTTTTTACTTCCATGGTTCTAAACTTTATATTCCAGAACGTTTCAGACAGAAAATAATCAAAGATCATCATGACCCTCCACTAATTGGTCATCCAGGAATCAAAGGTACACATGAGCTCATCTCCAGAAGTTACTGGTGGCCATCGATGAAAACCAGTATAAAGGAATATATACAACATTGTACAACCTGTACAGTATCAAAACCAGAAAGGAGACCTCCCTATGGCTATTTAATTCCTTTGGAAGTACCGGAATCTCCTTGGTCTCATTTGGGAATGGATTTTATAGTTGATCTACCACCTAGTTCTGGACAAACCACCATTTTAGTTGTTACCGATCATTTTACTAAAATGGCACATTTTATTCCTTTTCATAAGTTACCCACTTCCATTGAAACAGCATATTTATTTCTAAACCACATTGTACGATACCATGGGTTACCATCCATTTTAACTACTGATAGAGGAACCCAATTCACCTCACGCTTCTGGAAAGCACTCACTAAAGCACTCCAAATCGATCAAAGGTTAAGCACAGCCTTCCACCCTCAGACTAATGGCCAAACTGAGAGACTCAATCAGTGGCTTGAGCAATATCTACGATGCTATTGCTCATATCATCAAAATAAATGGACTTCCTTTCTCTCCATGGCTGAATTTGCCTATAACAATACCATTAACAGCACTACAAATTACTCTCCCTTTTTCGCCAACTATGGTTTTAATCCAAGATTCACTATCCAAACGACTTCTACACATGACTCACCATCTGTTGATGTGCTAACACAAAACATAGCTGAAAATTTCCTACATTTACGAGATAACATCAAACAAGCTCAGGCGTCTCAGAAGAAATTTTATGATTTACGTCGTAGAGCTTCTCCGAAATATTCTATAGGGGACTATGTTTGGTTATCTTCCAAAAACATTAAAATGCACTTACCAAGTAAAAAATTGGCTGGGTTGTTCCTTGGCCCATTCAAAATTCTACACATCATCAATGAAAATGCCGTCAGGCTTGATCTACCTGATTCTTTACCCATCCACCCAACTTTCCATGTATCATTATTGAAACCCTACTTGGGAGATAAACCTGATGTACCTCTTCTACCCCCTTCTCCTATTCAATTGGGCACTGATGTCTATGAAGTTTATGATCTTTTGGACTCAAGATTTTATAATGGGGAATTACAGTATCTGGTCCGATGGAAAGGGTTCGCCCCAGAGGATGATACTTGGGAACCTCATGCACACATTAATGCTCCAAAGCTTATTGCTCGTTTTCATAGAAGATATCCAAACAGACCTAAATTCCAACCCGTGGTCGGCTTGCTTGAGGGGGGGGATCTGTAAGGATTCCAGTCCTGCTTTTACTTTTTGCCTCAACTTACCTTCCTCACCTGTACTTAAGGCATCACCCCGCCCCAAACAAGTGCTTAGTTGTTGAGTATTGTTTGCTGAAACCAGTGCTCCCTTTCTTATAAGCTATATACTTATCAAAAGAAGTTTTACTTCTACTACTTTAACATTTGGATTTACAAATACCAGCTGCAGTTTGGTCACAAAGGGACTAATAACAACTAGTCTCATTCATCCTGAAGATTGCTATTCCAAGAAGTATTAAGTTATTCAACTCCTCATCTCTACAGGAATTGCTATCTAATTTCCAACAGGAGGATTCTACCAACTACTACTACGGTATTAGTATCAAATCTAATTTACCTTGGATGCCTTAGGTAACGGCTAATTACAAATTTCATGTTTCCTTTTTGAACTTTTGTAAACTGACTTTGTCTCTCAGAAATTACTTTGATTGCAACGAATGTTTTATTTAATTCTATGAACTTCCTTTGAATACATTCTCATACCGGACAGTAACGGACTTTATGTGACGTCACACAGCCTCATACATCTCAGCGTGCCATACAGCTCCTTACAACTCAGCGTGTCTCACAGCTCCATTTACAATCACTAGTCTGTGTTCAGTTTTCCACGCTGCAAGCCTTACTCTGTGTGCTGTGTCTCGCAGCAGGTCACGCCCCTGTCAGCAGCTGCAGTCTGTATGTCTCACATCTCTCATGCCTCAGTGATTATTACAATGAACACTATCTCTCACATTTGGGTTTGAGCACAATTATTGTCAAAAGTTGTTATTAATAATAATACTTATTTTCAGCCTCTAAATATTTATATGGTATAACGATATTATATAACCATATAAAGACTTACTGCCATTACTTATAAAAATCACTCTGAATAAAACAGTCTATGCTGATATAATAGCCTGTACTTCAGTTGTGAAACAAATATAATTTATTTAGACTCTGCAGTTGTGATTCAAATAACCAAGGAACCTGATAATAAGTGTAGGTAAGGTAGCGGCAACGTTGGGGGGGCAGATTTGGGGTTAATACATATAATATAGGGGTCGGCGATGTTGGGGGCAGCAGATTAGGGGTTCATAGGGATAATGTAGGTGGCGGCAATGTGCGGTCGGCAGATTAGGGGTTAAAAATATTTATTATAGTGGCGGCGATGTGGGGGGACCTCGGTTTAGGGGTACATAGGTAGTTTATGGGTGTTAGTGTACTTTAGAGCACAGTAGTTAAGCTCTTAACTACAGCCTTTCCATGGGCGTTAGGAGTCTTGTCGGTAAAGGGTCTACCGCTCACTTCAGCCAAGACTCTAAATACCAGCGTTAGGAAGATCCCATTGAAAAGATAGGATACGCAATTGGCGTAAGGGGATCTGCAGTATGGAAAAGTCGCGGCTTGAAAGTGAGCGTTAGACCCTTTCCATCCTGACTCTAAATACCAGCGGGCGACCAAAAGCAGCGTTAGGACCCCTTAACGCTGCTTTTGACGGCTAACGCAGAACTGTAAATCTAGGCGTATGGTTGGTATTTAGTGTATTGTTATACCTAGGTTACAATACTACTTAGGTTTGCAGACTTTTTATTAAAAACACTTTCAGCCTGTATTACATATCCACCGTATTGTTCCATTAAGTGATTTCAGAATGTAAAGTTGTATTTTATCCAAATTAAATAATACATTCTTTGCTGTTTAGTGCACTTATACTGAGTCTACAGCATTATTTCTGGAAAGTTTCAAAATTGGTATGGGTTGGGCTGGAGGGGGCGTGGCTTGGTTGGAGGGGGCGTGGCTGGACTGGAGGGGCGTGGCTGTGCCGGTCCATACAAATTTCCAGGGCTGGTCTGATTTCCCATAACGGCCCTGCTGCTTGTGACAAGAAATATTCTATCTCACAAGTGTCACAAGGTTTTAACACCTGATGACTGTGAATGTCAGTAGAGGAGACTGTGGAGGAGGCATATTAATAGATGTTTATTTACAATTTTGGGCTAGATTACAAGTGAAGCGCTATTTTAACGTGTGCCCGTAAATGGGCAAATCAGCCTGTTTATGGGCGCATGCTAAATAACCAGCGATTACAAGTGGCTGGTTAATACAACAGTGAGCTAGCGGTAGCACTTTGCGCTAGAATTCATTAACCAGAGATCAGATCTCTGGTTAATGAAAAAAAAATTGTCCTCCAATTTCCCTCAATATAAAGTGGAGAGTTCACTTATAAAAAGAAAAAAAAAATATGAGCATCTTTTTTTTATTATTAAAATAACTGCCCGAAGCAGTTATAAGGGGTTAAAGTGAGGGGATGTGGGGTGTGAGGGGATGTGGGGCACTGAAAAGTGCCTTTGTATTGCAGTCTATGGGGACTGTGATTTCACTGTAAATATTTATGTATATGCTTATATACAAATATATTTATGTTTTAATATTTGTATATACACACATATAAACACAAATATATATTTATATACTGATATACATATATATTTTATATTTGCTGCCCAACGCTCTGCGACTTACCCCCCTGCACTGCGCTAGGTTCTTTTCTGTGTCTATCAGCATCAGAATGAGGCTCCCATTAGAGCCTACAGAAGCTCAATCTTGTGAGCGCAAAGCTTCCATTCAAGTTCAACAGGATTGAGATCTGGTGACTATGCTGAAAACTCCATTAAAGACATAATACCAACTGACTGCTTCTTCATTAAATAGTTCTTACATAGTTTGGAGCTGTGCTTTGAGTCATTGTACTGTTGTAGGGGGAAATTGGCTCCAATGAAGCGCTGTCCTCAGGGTATGGTATGGCGTTGCAAAATGGAGTGATAGCCTTTCTTCTTCAAGATCCCTTTTACCCTGTATAAATCTCCCACTTCACCACCATCACCAAAGCACCCCAAAACCATCACATTGCCTCCACAATGCTTGAAAGATGATGTCAAGCAGTCCACCAGTATCTTATCAATTGGTCTGCATCTCACAAATGTTCTTCTTTGTGAACTGCTCACCTCAAACATAGATTTGCCTGTCCATAACACGTTTTATTTCCAGTCTTCCTCTGTCTAATGTTCTTTTGCACATCTTAATCTTTTCCTTTTATTGGTCAGTCTGAGTTTCTTTGCAACCCTGTCTAGAAGGCCAGCATCACGGAGTCACCTCTTCATTGTTGACTTTGGGACTGGTATTTTGAGGATAGTTTTTAACGAAGCCGCCAGTTGACTACCTGTGAGGCGTCTGTTTCTCAAAGTAGACACTCTAATGTATTTTTCCTCTTGCTTAGTTGTGCCCCAGGGACTCCCACTCCTCTTTCTATTCTGCCTACAGCTAGTTTGCGTGAAGAGAGTAGTACACAGCGTTGTACGAGATCTTCAGTTTCTTGGCAGTTTCTCGCATGGAATAGCCTTCATTTTTCAGAACAAGAATAGACTGATGAGTTTCAGAAGAAAGTTTTTGTTTCTGGGCATTCTGAGCCTGTATTCAAACCCACAATTGCTGGTGCTCTAGATACTCAATTAGTCTAATGAAGGCCAGCTTTATTGCTTCTTTAATCAGTACAACAGTTTTCAGGTGTGCTAACTTAATTGCAAAAGGTTTTTTTTTTTTAAATATCTTTTTATTGAGAAACATAAGATATCAATACAGTTAAATGTATAATAGCAAAAACATAAGCTAGATAAAATACAGTATATTGATGGTTATCTATCAAGTAAAGTGTCAGAACCATTGCAGTACATATTTGGATAGGAGTAACATAGTGGGATTGCAATCTGTATATAAGGTGTTGAGTGGAGAATTATATGAATCCCATTTTTAGGCATAAGGTATGACAGTTTCTCAATTTTTTACTTTATAACAACACACAAACAAAACACACAAGAAACAGAAAACAAAAACAAAAATGTAGACCCCCAGGGAATGAGCATTTTCTATCAGAGTTGGGTATAGATAGCCCTCTTTGCAAGTCAACTTTTCTGGAAGGCGTAGATGAGTACATGCCACATCTAATAGGCAGACAATTTTTAAGAATATTGTTCTCGAGTTCAGCATTCAAATGATTGACGTTAGGATATGTTCCATTTTATTGCAAAATTTCTAAGTTAATAATAATAAAAAAAAATGATATAGTACAGATTGTAGACTAAGAGAAGAAGGTGGTGCAGGGTAATTGGAAACTTAGTATGTCCAATGTATTGTGATATACTGTACTACTGGAGGACTGGATTAACAACAATGATATGGGAAATTGAGCAGAATCAGCCCATAGCAGCAAGTGACTGATAGATAACATTATCTTGCTATAAATTGATATTGGTAGAGCATATCATAGGACGTAGAGATAAATCTAATTGATGTATAGTTAACATGAAACCGGCAGGGTTGCTTTGGAGAAGTGACATTATTATGAGTAAGCAGGCAGGTTAAACTCACTCAATTTAGGGAATATCTTAAAAATCTTAATAAGAGTAGATGACAATAATGATTAAAGGCGTGATGATCTAGTATCCTTCAATCCTATGTAGCGGAAGTAATTTAATTCAGTTGCATAAATATAAAACAGAGGTTTACTATAGCAAGTAGTACACTTAATAATCCTTCCTTTTTTAAAGATCCATTAGAGGTTTATACATGCCATATAAAACTAAATCTATCATCTTTGATAAGGAGTTGTTCCAATCTTTTGGTGTTTACAGCCTTAGACTTTTCTAAATGTGTTATCAGGGGTTAGTGCAGGTATACAGTCGGATTGTCATAAAACATAGCGTGTCACATATCTAACGTAATATATAGCTCACCCATTTAGGAAGTGAAAGAGGAACAATTAGGTGCCTAGTTGTGACACGTTTCACCGGTACCAGAGACGTACTTGTGGCCTTATATCTTTTTTTAATTTCTTTTATTCATTCCCCACTTTCCCTGAGGGGCACACCCTAAATAAAGCGCTAAGAAAACACAAACAAAAAGAAAAAGAAAGCAAGTAACATAGCACTATGCATATTTGTCTTTGATAGACATCTAGCAGGTCCATATATGCTGTACACAAAGTCTTTGTTCAGAAAAAGTTCAGATAAAAATAAATAAGAGCTTTTCGTATGTAAGAAGCTATTCAAGTGTGTTATGGACATTGCTCAAACGGGTCCATATTGTGTAACTGTAACCCAGCATCCGCTGAGTAAAGCCAGATAGAAGAATAATCCTATTCCCATACGGGTTAGAGACAGATAACGGTGCTTCAGAGGAGCAACATATATTCCTATTGAACGGTTGTTGAGCAAACCCCGCACACACACATCTTGCGGTTCTTGCTTTGTATGTTCCTTGTTCCTATTGAGAAGCCTGACATTGCTAGAGTTGTTGGCTAATCGTGTAGGCATGCTTTTTATTTATCCAAATCATAATTTTTTTTTTTTAATAACGTTTTTTTTTTTTCTAAAAGTGCTTAAAGGGATACTGAACCCATTTTTTTCTTTCATGATTCAGTTTCTCATTTGCTCCTATTATCAATTGTTCTTCATTCTCTGGTATCTTTATTTAAAAAGGCAGGAATATAAGGATAGGAGACGGCCCATTTTTGGTTCAGACCCTGGATAGCGCTTGCTGATTAGTGGCTACATTTAGCCACTAATCAGCAGAACTATCCAGGTGCTGAACCAAAGATGGACCGTCTCGTAAGCTTACATTCTTGCTTTTTCAAATAAAGATACCAAGAGAACAAAGAAAAATAATAATAGGAGTAAATTAGAAAGTTGCTTTAAATTGTATGTTCTATCTGAATCATGAAAGAAAAAATTTGAGTTCAGTGTTCATTTAATCCCTGATCTTTGTGTTTTGGTAGCAAGATGTTTATTATTGTCCCTTAAATTTTATTGTATTCAATAGGCATCACTATTGTTTGTTAATGGCTATGAGATAATCACCAATCTGTGTGTTATTAGCAGGAAAGAAATAGTCAATACTATTACAGAAAGGAAAGGGATTCCAAATTGCTCTTTTTTTTTAAGATTTAGAGCATAGTCTGCTTAATCTACCCATTAGCTAAAGCAATGTTTCTCAACTCCAATCCTCAATTACCGCTAACAGACCAGATTTTCATGACATCTTAACTAGAGAACAGGTGACATACTTGGCTGATCTGTAACCATGGTTACTAACCTGTTCTCACTCATCAAGATGATTATCTCAATTGTGCTCTGATTAAGATATCATGAAAATCTGGAATGTTAAATGCTTTAGTCTTATTTTCTTATTTTTTATTTCTTGTTGTATTGCAATACCCTGGTTGAGGTGATTATTTGACTAGGGATGGGCAAATGTGTTTAAATTCGAATTTAAATGGTAGAACAAATTTTATTGTCGAAATTCGATTTGAAAAATCAAATGTTAAGAATATTCTTATAAATTCAAAAATCAAATGTCAGTTCCTGTTTTCAAATGTAACTTTAAATTTCAAATGTTGATTTCGATTTAGAATTTTGTTTTGATTTCAAACAAAAATTTCGATTTTGAATGTAACTTTTGATTTTAAATTTTGGTTTTAATTTTAAATATTACATTTATAAAGGATAAATGTAGATTAGAATTACTATTTTGAAATTAAATTTGAATTAAAATATTACATTTATAGAAGACAGCTGTAGATTAGAAATACTATTTTCGAAATTGAATATTCACATAAATGAGTTTGAAATTGAATGTTAATAATATTTTTTAATTTGTTGTAAAATACATAGCTAAACATTCGATTATTCAAAATAATATTTTCTAATGTTCTTTAAAATTCGAAAACAAACATTCCAAAATCTGATACACCCCAACAGATTTGCCAGATTAAGTGAAGATGTTAGGAAAACATCTCAGGGTTGGCAATGTCAGAGATAGCTGTTCTGCCTAGTATATTAAACAGTCCATCAGTCATGGAAGAGGGGCATACAAGTCTTGACCTGAGACAGATGTTGGCTGTAGGAGACTCTATTATTAAAAAGGTTGATAGGGTAATTTGTCATCCAGAACATTTATAGAAAAAAGATGGCTTTCTTCCATTGGCTCGTGTTAGGCATATTGTGGAGCATATTGATAGATTGTTAGAAGGATCTGGGTTTGATACTGCAGTCATGATGAATATTGTTACTAATGAAGGAAAACCAAACAGAAATGGGCAGCACTAAATGGTAAAAAATAATGAAATGAGGTTTCCAAAAGTAAATAACAAAATATATTTATTGATACAAATGCATATTCCACTTAATAATGGTAAAATAGTAAAATATAGTAAAACGAGGACACCTGTGTCGATTTATACCTATGTATACCAAGTTTAAAATATTTCAAATAAATAGATTAATACCAGAAATGAATATTCCATTATAGATCTCTAAAAATCACAAACCATGAAACATATATACTAGATGTTCCTTTAATGTATCCAAAAAGTCTTATGAGATAGTAAACTTGTTTAAAAGAAAGTCTGTGTAGCAATTAGGTTTTCTATCCTGGGTGCTTGAGTGAAATAAAATACAATATCTGAAACGGTACTTATCGTTTAAGGGGATTCCTAAAATGTCCCAAACTTTACAGCTCCTCTGTAATTTTTGGTTATCGTTTGTGCAATTATTGGGTCTTTTGGGTGATGTGAATCTGCAACGGTCTTACCATCTGAAGATAATGTACATTGTCTATCTGTGTTGTACCTAGTACTTGCAGCTCCTATTGCAACTTGTAGTCGCTGTTGGATCAAAGAATATCCCCATCTTTTCACCGGTTTATAGATTACCACTCCCTGTGGTTCCGGCCTGTTTAGCTGGTCCTGTATGGGGGATGGGAAACCGGTCCTCCGTGTATCCGTATGGGCTGCCTTTGTATAAGTTTCGATTGTATACTCCTTCAAACAGATCTTATAGATCTTTCTTCTCCTGGGTGCAAGATGATAATGCAAAATGATTTGCGTGATGGTGTGTGTGAATGGGATGTCAAACCCACAGATGAATATTCCTCCGTTGTACAGGGTAAATGCAAGTGCTGGTACATAGTCCAAACTCTGCCACAGTGGTCAGGTGATCTACGCGTTTCGGCTTAGCACCTTTTTCAAGATCTTGAAAAAGGCGCTAAGTTGAAACGCATAGATCACCTGCCCACTGTGGTCAGAACCACAGTGAGTGGTAATCTATAAACCAGCGGGGAATATTCTTTGATCCAACAGTGACTACAAGTTGCAAAAGGAGCTGCAAGTACTAGGAGACAACAACACCGACAGACAATGTACATTATCTTTAGACGGTAAGACCGTTCCAGATACACATCACCCAAAAGACCCAATAATTGCACAAACGGCAACCAAAAGTTACAGAGGAGCTGAAAGGTTTGGGACATTTTAGGAATCCCCTTAAACGATAAGTACTGATTTACCCTATGCAGATGCTTCCCCTCCTTCTGTGATGGAAAGATATCGTGGCCCTCACTTAGGTTCTGTGACTTTATATGGAAAGGTAAAAAACCAAGACTTAGCCTTACAAAACTATATCTGCCTTATCTGAAAGGGGGACTAGGCCTACCAAATGTTTTATATTATAACTGGGCCTCTCTAGCAAAATTTGCTTTAGATTGGATGCTAGGCATGCCACCTTCTTGGATATACCAGTTACTTTGCAAACTGACCTTCTGTTTGGCGATCTTTAAATAAGCGTCTCGGCATAGTCCCATGTCACCCATGTCACTCACCCTGCTTACCCATTTGTGGGAACCCGAGATTCATACCTTGATCTCTATACCCAGTGTTTTACACTTGGGAAAACTTAGGCATTGATACTCTGACGACTAGATGGTGCTAGATGGTCCTACTAAAACAATCCTAGCATTTGAAACCCTCTGTAGAACATATTCAATTCCTTGACGTGATTTCCTTACATTCAATTGCGCCATTACAAAAATCATGTCCTACATAACTCTACAACATTTTGGGATGCCATATTACTGGGCCCTGTGAACACACTGTTTTGCATGAATAGCTTTGCCATGTCCCCAATATATACAATATTATTGCAAACTGGGTTTCCCTCAATAAATCTTCTTAACATATGGAATAAAAAAGTAGTTAGAGTACATTCAACTGATATGATACATAAGAGTTTTACATGTGCATGGTCAACAACTCTAGCATCAGATGTTAGAGAGTCCCAAATCAGGGTTATATATCAAGATTACCTAATCCCCAATAGACTAACCAAGTGGAGAAAAGTCTTCATAAATGTTCGTGGCAAATGCTTCTTTTTAGACCCAGACTTCCTACACTACCTCTGGTACTATCCCAAGTTCCAGAAATACTGGGGTCGTATCTCCTTTTGGTTGTCGATGATAACTCGACATTCTATATCCCTTACACTTTTACATATATTATTTTTTTACCAGCTCCCACTCAAAGGACAGAATAGAAAATTTCTAGTGAATAGCTTATTGTTGGCTAGGAAATGTCTTTTTTTTGTAAATGGCTCCACAAGGAAGCACCTTCTATTGTGTTTTTGAAAAGAACAATGTTGCAATATTTAATTTGTGAGCAATTTAACACTGTGTTTAATGTTTCGGCCAGGACACCCCGCATTATTGAAAAGTGGAAATTATATTTAGAATTCTTAGACATACCAACCAGGCGACAGGTTTTATTTCCTTTTAGGAACACATTATATATGCAAGAAGCGAATCTCAAGGGAGAATGGAACATATGGGGAAACTGATATGAGTGATTATAACTATGTAGGCCTACGGTATACTTATAATGATATTAGATTATATACAGCGCCAACATTACAAGATACAGCCTCCCAAAATGAGATCCCTAAAAACTCAAAAGCAATAGATATGAATGAAAGGAGGGAGCGCCAAAAAGGCTAAAGAATCTACATATACTATAGAGGACACTATTATTAATATTTTTATTGGACATTATTTTTATTATTTTTATTGGACATTATTTTTTTAACACTAATTTTTGAACACTTACAGTCACAGCAAAGACTGGTATTAATTTCTCATTATTTTGAGAACACATATCCTTAGGAATTAATTTACTATTTGTATTGTTTTTAATTGTCTTTGTGGACTGTGTATAGGGTACCCTATTACATATAATTTGTAATAAATTTACTTTTTAACTACATGGGTATACTTAGAATGGTTTAGGTTAGTCTAGTGGTATTTTCAGATCTGTGTTTTTTGTTGTTGTTTTTTTTTTCATTTGTTCTGTGTGTGTTTTATGTATGTTTTTGATATTTTTGTATATTTTACTATACATATGTCTTGCTGTAGGGAAAAAAAGGGAATTATTAGCAGTTGAGGACATCCTCCCTTGTGGTAATCCAGACAGATACAATGGACTTTTTTCTTTATAACATTTTTATGCAAGTCTATTGGACTGGATTGCTATGTATTGTACCCTTTTTTGTGTGTGTGACAAATACAACTGTTTAATAATAATAAAATAAAATTTAAAAAAATGATAAGTAACGTTTCAGATATTCAGATAGATTACGAGTTTTGCGTTATGAGTGAAAAAGCATTGTTATGCTTCATAACGCTGCTTTTTCCCTAACGCCGCTATTACAAGTCTTGTAGGTATAGGTGTACCGCACATCTTTTTGGCCGTCGCGCAACGTCAGTACTGCACTTTTAGAAAAGTCCTTTTTCAATGGGACTTCCATAGCGCCGGTATTACGAATTTGCCTGGGAGGCCAAAAAGTGAGCAGTACACCCTTTAACCACAAGATCCGTACCACCATCTAAAGTCAGTAGTTATGAGTTTTACGTTACAAATCTGTAGCATAAAACTCATAACTAAAGTGTTAAAAAGTACACTAACACCCATAAACTACCTATTAACCCCTAAACCGAGGCCCTCCCGCATCGCAAACACTAAATAAAATTATTAACCCCTATTCCGTCGCTCCCCGACATCGTTCCCACTATAATAAACCTATTAACCCCTAAACCGCCCCCCTACAGCATCGCAAACACTATTTAAAGATTATTAACCCCTAATCTGCCGTCCACCCACACAGCCGCTATAATAAACATATTAACCACTAAACCGCAACAAAATATACTAAAATAAATTATTAACCCCTAAACCTCTGACCTCCCATCCAAGATGGCGTCCCTTACATTCCTATTGGCTGAAAGATTTCTATCAGCCAATAGGAATTAAAGGGAAAAAACCTATTGGCTGTTGCAATCAGCCAATAGGGTTGAGCTTTCATCCTATTGGCTGATTGGAACAGCCAATAGAATGAGAGCTCAATTCTATTGGCTGATTAGATCAGCCATTAGGATGAAAGCTCAATCCTATTGGCTGATTGCAACAGCCAATAGGATTTTTTCCCCTTTAATTCCTATTGGCTGATAGAAATCTTTCAGCCAATAGGAATGTAAGGGACGCCATCTTGGATAACGTCACTTAAAGGGAACCTTCATTTTCCAGTGACAACCATAAGAAGAGGATGCTCCGTGCCGGATGTCTTGAAGATGGACCCACTCCCCGCCGGATGGATAAAGATAGAACATGCCGTCTGGATAAAGACTTCTTCGTGCTTGGATGAGGACTTTGCCGGATGGATGAAGATCGAAAAGGCCGCCTGGATGAAGACTTCTTTCCGCTTGGATGAGGACTTTGCCGTCTGGATGAGGATGGATGTCCGGACTTCGATAACTGTAAGTGGATCGTCGGGGGTTAGTGTTAGGTTTTTTTAAGGGTTTTTGGGTGGGACTTTTTTTTAGCTTAGGGTTTGGGCAATGTAAAAGAGCTAAATGCCCTTTTAAAGGCAATGCCCATCCAAATGCCCTTTTCAGGCCAATGGTTAGCTTAGGTTTATTAAGATATGTTTTTATTTGGTGGGGTTGGTTGGTTGGGTGGTGGGTTTTACTTTTGGGGGGTGTTTGTAATATTTTTTTACAGGTAAAAGAGCTGATTTCTTTGGGGCAATGCCCAGCAAAAAAGCCCTTTTAAGGGCCATTGGCAGTTTAGTGTAGGCTAGGGTTTTTTTAATTTTGAGGGTGCTTTTATATTTTGATAGGGCTATTAGATTAGGAGTAATTCGGTTTGTTTTTTATAATTTCTTTTTTTCTTTTTTGTAATTTAGTGGGGGGGGGGTTGTAAGTTAGAAAATTGTATTTTAATAATTTATTTTATTTTATTGTAATGTTAGCTTTTAGTGTAAGGAAGGTTAGGTTTTATTTTACAGGTAACTTTGTATTTATTTTAACTAGGTAGTTAGCAAATAGTTAATAACTATTTACTAACTAGTCTACCTAGTTGAAATAAATTCAAACTTAGCTGTGAAATCAAAATAAAACCTATTATAGCTACAATATAACTATTAGTTATATTGTAGCTAGCTTAGGTTTTATTTTACAGGTAAGTAAGTATTTAGTTTTTTTAAATAGGAATTATTTAGGTAATAATTGTAAGTTTATTTAGATTTATTTTAATTATATTTAAGTTAGGGGGTATTAGGTTTAGACTTGGGCTTAGGGTTACGTTAGGGTAATGCTTAGGGTTAGGTTTAGGGGTTAATATATTTATTTAGTGTTAGTGATGTTAGGGTGTTTAAACATAACTTTTTTTCCCCCATAGACATCAATCGGGCTGCGTTACGGAGCTTTCGTTTCCGCAATCGCAGGTGTTAGGCTTCTTTTTTGCTGGCTCTCCCCATTGATGTCTATGGGGAAATCATGCACAAGCATGTCAAAGTAGCGCTTGTATTTCAGTGCAGTATGAAGCTCAACGCCACCATATCACCCGCACAAGCCTGCTTTTTCAAAACCTGTAATAGCAGCGCTATAGGGAGGTGAAATAAGGCTGCTTTTGTGGCAGTCGTTAATTTCCCTATAGCGCTGAAAAGTCTTAATCTAGCTGATTGTATTTTATTTCACTCAAGCACCCAGGTTTGAATAACTTATTGCTACACAGACTCTCTTTTAAACAAATTTACTATCTCATAAGACTTTTTGATACATTAAAGTAACATCTAGTATATATGTTTCATGTATTGTGATTTTTAGAGATTTATAACAAAATATTTATTTCTGTTATTAATCTATTTATTTGATATATTTTAAACTTTGTAATACTTACATAGGTATATATCGACACCGGTGTCATAATTTTACTATATTTTACAATTTTACCATTATTAGGGGGTTTATGCATTTGTATCAATAAATATATTTTGTTATTTACTTTTGGAAACCTCATTTCATTCTTTTTCTTAAAACGCTATTTTTTAGGAGTATAGTGTTTTAATTTTGGGTTATAAGCAGCTTACTGGTGCAAATAATCGATACCTCTAGTTGTATCTACTAATGAAGGAATCAGCGGGAGATTGAGTATCCTAAAAAATGACTTGAGGAAGTTTGGTAGCAAGCTTAAAGCAAAGACCTCCAGGGTAATATTTTCAGAGATATATTGACATTTTAGAGCACTAGGCTGACTTTTCACTTGGGTACAATTTGTACAGTTAGGATGGATTACACCTGAATGACATGGATGTGTAATGTTTGTGGGATATTTCCCATTCAGACTAAACTTGGCCAGTAGTTTTCTTATCCCGGCATCAAGTGGAAGTATAAGGAAATATCCCAGAACAAAGTGAGTTCAAGAAATGAGGTAAGCAGTACTGATGGTAGACAGGGCAGTCCTTTATGGAAACAAGAGAAAGGCAATCCAGCAGATTAGCAGTACAGGGGTAATCAGCACAATAGCCAGGAACAGGCAGAGGTCAGCAACAAAAGTAATCCAGCAGTTTAGCAGCTCAGGGGTAAACCAGGAGGATGGTCAGGAACAGGCAGAAGTCAGCAACAAAGGTAATCCAGCAGTTTAGCAGTTCAGGGGTAAAGCAGTAGAATGGTCAGACAGGCAGAGTTCAGCAATGGCAAGGCAATCCAGCAATATAGGGGTTAAACAAGCAGAGTGGTCCGGCAGAGTTCAGCAATGGTAAGGCAAACCAGCCATTCAGGGGTTAAACAGACAGAGTGGTAAGATGACAGAGTTCAGCAATGGTAAGGCAATCCAGCAATTCAGGGGTTAAACAGGTAGAGTGGTCAGACAAGTAGAGTTCAGCAATTGTAAGGCAATCCAGCAATATCAGCAGTACAAGCACCCAGGAAAACTAAAAGTGAATACCTATACTTGGGCAGGGAAGAGAAGTGAAGGAGGTACTTACATAGGCACATTTTCGCGCCAAGAAGACCTCCCAGGTGAATCTAGAGCGGCATTGGATACTACGATATGCGGCAAAGACGTCATTGCCGTGCGACCACAACAACCACTGTGACCATGGCAACGGCCATGCTCACAAGCTGCGAGTCACGCCGCGATCATAGCCACGGCTATGATCATGGAGGAGCGGCGTGACAGGATGCAGGTGTGTTGTTGGAGAGGATGGTAGCACGCTTAGAGAATCTTTTAAACTAGGCAAAAGGGGGAAGAATCAGTCCAAACATAATAGAACAGAGAGATCAGTCTGTGAATATCTCACACCTAGAATATCTCAAGGAAGGGATGACAGAAGGGTACAGTTTGGAAATGTCACATTAGAAAGTTTGTAGGAATGTACACCAAGTAGCAGCAGAAAGCACATGAAAAATAAATGTATGACAGCAAATGCAAGAAGCATGATGAGTGTCAGAACTTCTGTGTAGGTGTGTATACCTTTAAGTATTACCTCCAATCAAACCACTTCACCTGTTTTAAAACCACACCTTTCACTAAGCACATTGCTTAGTATTTTGTTTGTTACCCACATAGGAACAATCTCCTCTAAGCTTCTGATATTTCTTATTGGAAATCTCACTCATGAACATTGCTTTTCGTTTGCAACTCCTGTCTAAACTTTTGTGTGAGCTAATTCTCTTTTCAGCACTGCCGTTCATTCGGCCCTCACCGCAACAACTTTGGATTACTGACTGGATATACTTTCTTTTTCCAAACAATAGCTGCAGTTGCCAAATCAAGTGAAGGATTTGCTCCAAGGTACATTTATTACATTTGTGTCTTTTTCGAACTGTTACATTTTCAAAGCTTTCTTACCGCAGTAACTACGAGTCAGCTCCGCTGACGTCAGACGCCACGCCACAGTCTATCTAACCGGAGCATCAGATCTCTCCGCCGAGTCCGCTCCTCTCTGCCGCTCAGTTCCGTGTTACACGGAATGGACTTTCCACTAAACAACAAGGTATGCACTCACTCTGTGATAAGGTACGGATTCTCTCCTTAAGTATTATCCTGATTTACTAAGCATATGAACTTTATGATCTGGTCCATCTAAACTGCTGCAATACAAATAGTATACATTTGTCCTGACTTACCTGGTCACTCATTAAGTCCATAGAAACTTTTGGGCTCTTTATAAATCACACTGAAACTTACTGTTCATACTTCCTCTTAGTGTGAATTACGATTTTGGTGTAACAAATCATATATTTTGAGACCAGTTTGTTTTTGCACTCTATATTTGTATCACGATACTGAAACATTGTCACACATATACTCAGAGTTTCAGTACTCGTTACATAATACTAAGCCTGAAAACAAAAGGGTAAGGTTAAGATGGAACAACCCGAACTGCCTCAGGTTGTATATAACCTTTCCCAAAAAGTAGATCAGATGGGACAAGCCATACATGACTTGCAATTAGAAAACCAGGTTCTTAGGGAACTACTTAAAGAATCTAGAGAGCAACATGCTGCCGCTCCTGAACCTCAAGTATGTGTGCCTGAAATTTTTACTGGTGAAAGAAAATTGTACAGGCAATTTAAGAATGCTTGTCAGTTATTGTACAATCTGAAACCTAGAACATACCCATCTGATAGAGTTAAAGTTCTCACCACAATTTCTTTCCTAAGATCTGAACCAAGGATATGGGCTGACCAATTATGTGAAGCTAATGCCCCCATCCTAAATTCGTTAACTGATTTCTTCCAGGCAATGGATGAACTATATAGTGATACTGACGTACAATTATCAGCTGAACAAAAAATGAGAAATTTAAGACAAGGCAAAAAACCAGTGGAAGATTATATTACTGAATTTAAGCTTTATGCTTCCGATTCATCTTGGAGTTTGGTGTCCTTGCGTAACCAGTTCAGACTAGGACTGTCGGAGACGCTTAAAGATGAGCTTGCACGTGTAGAACTGCCCAATTCCTTAGAATCTCTAATGAAGCTTGCCACACAAATAGACAGGAGGTTGAGAGAAAGAAAGGCTGAGCGGGCTCATACCGAATACGGCCACAAATCTCAAGCCTCAGGATATTCCACGCCATCTACAGTTACTCAAGAACAAGTTACTCCCATGGAGATAGGCATCTTAAGGGGACCATTATCGCCTCAGGAAAGATTACGAAGAAGGACGCAGAATTTATGTATGTACTGCGTAAATCCTTCACATACTGTCTCAGACTGTCCTGTTCTAAGAAAAAATAAAAAGAATAAGTTCATGTTTATTCATAATTCTTATACAGTAAAAGATAAACAAACTTACTGCAATCTCTCTATCCTCTTACAGTGGGACCTTAAAAGGATAAAGACGGACGCCATAATCGATTCAGGAGCCTTTGGCAACTTTATTGACAAATCCACTGTTATGTCTAATAAAATACCTGTTATAGCAAAGAAAAACCCTGTCTCTCTCAAAGTCATTGACGGTTCCACAATTACAACCGGACCAATAACACACCACACTATCCCACTGTTGGTCACTACTCAGTCAGGTCATACTGAACATTTAACATTTGACGTTATTCCTTCCCTCCGCAAGGGTTTTATTTGACCATCAACCTCACCAACAGCCGCTGGCATGTTTTTCGTGACAAATAAGGATGCTACACTAAGACCAATAATCGATTACCGGGAGTTAAATAAATGCACAGTAAAGAATCGCTATCCCCTTCCTCTTATACCTGAATTAATTGAAAGGTTGAGTAATGCTGTAATTTTCACCAAACTAGATCTTCGTGGTGCGTATAATTTAATTCGTATAAGAGAAGGGGATGAGTGGCTCACAGCCTTTAGGACCCGCTACGGGTTGTTTGAGTATCTTGTAATGCCGTTCGGCTTATGCAATGCCCCAGCGACGTTCCAGCATTTTATAAACGATATCTTCAGAGATCTCCTGGACGTCTGCATGGTGGTATACCTCGACGACATCTTGATTTACTCAAACAGCTTGGAAGATCATATCAAACACGTGAGATGGGTCCTATCCAGGTTAAGGGTTCATAAACTATACGCAAAACCAGAGAAATGTTCATTTCATAATACAACTGTTTCCTTTTTGGGCTATAAGATATCCTCGTCTGGTATACAAATGCAACCTGAGAAGGTTGACACTGTTAAGAGTTGGCCAATACCTACCAATAAAAAAGAACTACAAAGGTTCTTAGGATTTTCCAATTATTATAGAAAATTTATAAGGAATTTCTCCCATATCGTAAAACCACTCACCCAATTAACAGGTTCCAACACACCTTTTGTTTGGACTCCTAATTTAACTCACGTTTTCAACTATTTGAAGAAATGTTTCACAACTGCACCTATACTAGCATTTCCTGACGCCAACCTACCTTATATCTTGGAGGTGGATTCATCTGATCATGCCATTGGAGCAGTATTATCTCAACAGGATTCCACATCAAAAACCTCTCATCCGATTTCGTTTTTTTTCTAAAAGTATGACATCCGCTGAAAGGAATTATGCAATAGGTGACAAAGAACTCTTGGCAATCCGACGATCACTAGAATTTTGGAGACACCTTCTAGAAGGGGCAACACACCCAATAACAATTTACACGGATCACAAGAATCTCCAGTTCCTTCAAAGTAACAAAACCTTGTCGGCCAGACAGGTCCGATGGAGCCTATACTTTTCGAGGTTTGACTTCCAAATCCTATATCGTCCAGCCTGCAGAAATACCAAAGCAGATGCACTCTCAAGACAACATAACCCACCTATGGTCCCAAACAACCCAACTTCAATCATTCCTCCTGAAAAATTTATCGTACTGACCACCGACTTCCTAACAGAAATAAGAAAAGCAACCAAAGACTCATCT
The DNA here is from genome assembly GCF_027579735.1 of Bombina bombina. Lineage (NCBI taxonomy): Eukaryota > Metazoa > Chordata > Amphibia > Anura > Bombinatoridae > Bombina > Bombina bombina. The sequence goes on along the minus strand of NC_069507.1, from coordinate 86,514,858 downwards.
GAGGTTATAAATAAGACTCTACTCAATAACAATGGTATATGTTACTACAAACAAAGAATGTTCATACCTCCTAAATTCAGACAAAACTTACTTGAAGACCATCATGATTCTCCCATGGCAGGACATCCCGGAGTCAAACGAACTCATGATCTTCTTTCCAGAACATACTGGTGGCCAAAGATGTTTCACACTGTAAAGGAGTATGTTAAGACTTGTGCTACGTGCCAGACTTCCAAAACAGAAAAGAAGCATCCTTACGGACTATTAACGCCATTACCAGTATCAGATAGACCTTGGTAACAGATAAGCTTAGACTTCATAGTTGAACTTCCGCTATCAAATAACCAAAACACAATTTTAGTCGTCGTTGATACATTCACAAAAATGGCTCACTTTCTACCATTTCACAAAATACTAACCTCATCTGAAACTGCTAATATCTTCCTCCAGCATGTCGTTAAACTCCATGGGTTACCCTCCGTCATTATATCAGATAGGGGGACTCAGTTCACTTCCCGGTTTTGGAAGAACTTATGTCAATCACTAAACATAAACCATCATTATACCACAGCTTTCCATCCACAGGCCAATGGGCAGGTTGAGAGAGTAAACCAATGGTTGGATGAATACATAAGATGTTTCTGTTCATACCAACAAAACAACTGGATGCAATTCTTACCAATGGCAGAATTTGCCTATAACAACTTAACCAACTCCTCAACTAACTTGACTCCATTCTTTGCAAACTATGGGTACCATCCAACCTTAACTAGTGTATCCTCATCACCTTCTACATCACCTTTAGTTGATGAATTTAACAATCAGTTACTTGACAACTTTAAATTCATCAAAGAGAATATCATCAAAGCTCAAGCTAACCAGAAACAATATTTTGATTTACGGAGAAGAAAACCACCTTCATATCAAGTGGGAGATCAAGTTTGGTTATCCACCAGAAATCTCAAGCTACAAGTCCCCAGTAAAAAATTGGCTCAAAAATTCTGTGGCCCGTTCACAATCTCTAAAGTGATAAATGAAAATGCAGTTACATTAGATCTACCTACCGCTTTCAGAATCCACCCAACTTTCCACATATCCTTGGTAAAACCATACCTGGGTACCAGAACATTACCTCCTACTCTTCCATCTTCGTTGCTCCAACACGATACAAATGAATATGAAGTTAAAACCATTCTGGATTCTAGATACTACAAAGGCTCCCTAGAATATCTTGTCAGATGGAAGGATTTCTCTTCAGAAGATGACAGCTGGGAACCACCTGGTAACATTAACGCAGATCGTTTGGTTTCACAGTTTCACCGTCGCTTCCTGAACGTCCCAGACCTCAAGCTGAGGGTCAGCTTGTTTGAGGAGGGGGTCATGTCAGAACTTCTGTGTAGGTGTGTATACCTTTAAGTATTACCTCCAATCAAACCACTTCACCTGTTTTAAAACCACACCTTTCACTAAGCACATTGCTTAGTATTTTGTTTGTTACCCACATAGGAACAATCTCCTCTAAGCTTCTGATATTTCTTATTGGAAATCTCACTCATGAACATTGCTTTTCGTTTGCAACTCCTGTCTAAACTTTTGTGTGAGCTAATTCTCTTTTCAGCACTGCCGTTCATTCGGCCCTCACCGCAACAACTTTGGATTACTGACTGGATATACTTTCTGTTTCCAAACAATAGCTGCAGTTGCCAAATCAAGTGAAGGATTTGCTCCAAGGTACATTTATTACATTTGTGTCTTTTTCGAACTGTTACAATTTCAAAGCTTTCTTACCGCAGTAACTACGAGTCAGCTCCGCTGACGTCAGACGCCACGCCACAGTCTATCTAACCGGAGCATCAGATCTCTCCGCCGAGTCCGCTCCTCTCTGCCGCTCAGTTCCGTGTTACACGGAATGGACTTTCCACTAAACAACAAGGTATGCACTCACTCTGTGATAAGGTACGGATTCTCTCCTTAAGTATTATCCTGATTTACTAAGCATATGAACTTTATGATCTGGTCCATCTAAACTGTTGCAATACAAATAGTATACATTTGTCCTGACTTACCTGGTCACTCAATAAGTCCATAGAAACTTTTGGGCTCTTTATAAATCACACTGAAACTTACTGTTCATACTTCCTCTTAGTGTGAATTACGATTTTGGTGTAACAAATCATATATTTTGAGACCAGTTTGTTTTTGCACTATATTTGTATCACGATACTGAAACATTGTCACACATATACTCAGAGTTTCAGTACTCGTTACAATGAGTAAAATGGGGAGCTGGAACTCTAAGCTGCAGAAGAGGACTATGATATTATCAGTATAACTGAAACCTGGTGGGATGATTCAGATGACTGGGCAGTTAACTTAGAGGGTTATATGTGCATGGCGAAAAAATTTGGTTCGGTTCGGATCGATTTGGATTTTTTCGAATTTCGGTTCGGATCGATTAGAATTCGGAAAAATTCAAATCAATTTGGTTCGGATTTGTTTCGGATTCATTTGAATTCGAATAAATTCAGCTGGATTCGGTTCGGAAATTCAGTGGGATGTGCTGTGTATTAGACTAGTATTATGTACGGTATATTAGGTGTAACCCATAGCAGAGTGATATAACCTAATATACTGTACAATACTAGTGTAATCCATGGCCATCCGAATCTACCAAATAAATCCGAATAAATCCGAACTAATTCTGATTTATTCTGTAAATTCTGCACTATTTTAATTCGGAAATCCGAATTGATCCGAATCCTGAATTTTACGAATTCGGCCAAATTTCCGAATCGATCCGAAATGAATCGCACATGTCTAATACTTTATTTAGGAGGGATGGGAGTAATTAAAGGGGTGGAGGAAGTTGCATGTATATTAAACCTGACCTTAAACCTACAATAAGGGAATTTATTTATGATGATACAGGGGATAATGTAGAGACCCTGTGGGTTGAAATTAAGAGTGGGGGAATAATATATAAAAAAAATATTACTAGGAACATGCTACAAGCCCCCCAACATTAGTGACATGGAGGAAACTCAACTACTTATGCAAATAGGAAAAGTTGCTTATAATACCAATGCTGTAATCATGGGAGATTGTTAACTACCCTGACATAAACTGGGCCAACTAGTAATACAACTAAGAGAGAGAGATTTGTAAATAAACTCAGGGATAACTTCATGTAACAATTAATAGAGAAGCCAACTAGGAATAAAGCAATATTGGATTTAGTGCTATCAATCGATACAGATATAATATCAAACATAGAAGTCAAAGAACATTTGGATAACAGTGACCATAACATAGTCACATATGAAATCACTTTCCATAAGCAGTGTTATAAGGGTTCAACTAAGACTTTTAATTTTAAGAAATCACAATTAAATGATTTAAGGAAATCTTTAAACAGTATAAATTGGAACAAAGTATTGTCTAATAAAAAACAAAGTTGCCAAAATTGAAAATGAAAGATTAATTGCAAAGGATTTTTAGTCAAGACCTAAAAGGTTTTTTAAGTACATAAATGACAACAACAAAAATCGAAGGACAAAATAGGTACATTAAAATGTGTGAAGGGTAGCATGATTAACAGTGACAGGGAGAAGGCTGAGGTACTAAACTAGTTATTTTCTTCAGTATACACAAGAGAGGAACCAATGGGAGATACTTTGAAACAAACTAGAACATACAAACCCATACCATTAACTGGGTTATCTCTAGAGGATATCAGGGAAAAAAATGGATAATATTAAGGTAAATAAAATTCCAGGCCCAGATGGAATACACCCAAGGGTTTTATGGGAATTTAGCACTGTTATAGCCAAACTCTTATTTTTTTAAGACTCATTATCCTCAGGCATAGAAGTACCCGAGGACTAGCGTAAAGCTGATGTGGTGCCACTTTTTAAAAAGGGAAGAAGGGCTGATCCAGGAAGCTGTAGACCAGTTAGTCTGACATCAATAGTGGGGAAGATACTTGAAGGGATTATAAAGGATTATATTTATGAGTATATTTGTGTAAACAAGATTATAAATTCAAATAAGCATGGTTTTATGAGAAATATATAATTTCAAACTAATCTAATTAGATTCTATGAGGAAATAGGTAAAAATATATATAAAGGGGAATCCATTGATGTTATATACTTGGATTTTGCAAAGGTATTTGATAGAGAGATTAAAGTACAAAATTAAGGGACTGGGAATTTAAAAAAAATGTTAGCTCATGGAAAAATTACTGGATAAAAGACAGGGAGCAACAAGTAGTAGCAAATGGATCATACTCAGATTGGACAAAGGTAATCAGTGGAGTCACCCAGGGATCAGTACTGGGCCCTGTTCTTTTTAATATTTTTATTAATGACTTGGAGCAAGGATTAAATAGCAACATCTCTATTTTTGCAGATGATGCAAAGTTGTGTAAGGTCATTAGGACAGTGAAGGATGAACTTGGTTTACAATGGAGATCTACAAAAAATAGAAGAATGAGCAGGTAAATGGAAAATAAGATTTATTAAGGGACAGTCTAGTCCAAAATAAACTTTCATGAATAAGATAAGATGCCATTTTAAACAACTTTCAAGTTTACTTTTATCACCAATTTTACTTTTTTTTCTTGGTATTCTTAGTTGAAGGCTAAACCTAGGAGGTTCATATGCTAAGTTCTTAGACCTCAAAGGCTGCCTCTTATCTGAATGCATTTTGACAGTTTTTCCCTACTAGAGGGTATTAGTTAATGTGTGTCATATGGATAACACTGTGTTCACGCATGTGGAGTTACTAGGAGTAAGCGCTGATTGGCTAAAATGCAAGTCTGTCAAAAGAACTGAAATAAGGGGGCAGTTTGCAGAGGCTTAGATACAAGATAATCACAGAGGTAAAAAGTGTATTAATATAACTGTGTTGATTATGCAAAACTAAGGAATGGATAATAAAGGGATTATCTAACAATAAAAATTCTGGTGTAGACTGTGCCTTTAATACTGGAAAATGCAAGGTTCTATATTTTAAAAGTAAAAATTAGCAGGCAACCTATTATTTCAATTGTATTAGACTTACCAAACAGTGGAGGAAAGGGATTTGGGAGTAGTAATAGATAACAAGCTAAAGATAGGTGCACAATGCTGGGCAGTGGATTTTAAGGCTAATAAGATACTAGCATGTGAGAAGCATTGATGCAAGGGAGGAAAGCATAATTATGTCACTATATAAATCCTTAGTAAGACCTCATCTTGAGAATGGAGTGCAGTTCTGGGGACCAATCACAAAAAAAGACATTGCAAACTGAGAAAAAGTTAAGAGAAGGGCCATAAAGCTAATAAGGGGGAGAATTTAAGCTAAGAGGAGAGGTTATCCAAACTGGGTTTGTTTTCTTTAGAAAAAAGACGCTTGAGAGGTGACATCATTACTTTATATAAATATATTCAAGGCCCATCAGGGGCGGACTGACAAGTCGGGCAAATCGGCCCTGGCCCGAGGGTCTGGCTTCTTAAAGGGGCCCTGCATCATACTGAAGCTCCATTTTTTTTTCTATTAAAATGTTTTATTATGACTTTATTTTTTATGCCTTTATTTTTTTATTTTATTTTCTTGCAGGGGGGACGGGGGGGCCCAGGCTCAGCAGCATGTCGTTACTTGTATCAGGAACTTCTCTCAAGCAGGAGCTGGTTAACCTAGCGGTAACGTCACTGTGACAAGTCCTGTCTCTGTCTGTAAATGAAAGAAAGACTGGACTCTGGAGCCGTGGAGCCTGTAAGTAAGCGGCAGCCTGCCCTGCAATATGTGGACCGGCCGGTGTGTATAAATCCAGAATCCGGTCCACATATTATCAAACTCCCACCTACCCTGGCTCTCTGGCTGCTCAGCTCCGCCTCCACACACCGTGCGCACACTGGTAACTGTGCGTTAGAGGCTCAGGCGGCAGGAGCTGCAGCAGACTGTGTGTAGCCACGTGAAGGAGCCAAGGAGGACAGGACACTGAGTCAGGACGGCTGAGGCTACATTTGACAACGACGAGTCGACTAAGGTAAGTGTAAGTTAGGTGCCAGCTGCTGCCAGAGGGGGAGGGCTGCCTGTACTAGTCTACTTACTTATATATATATGTCAAGTCCATATGTGCTCTGAGATTGGTGCAGGGGCCTTAATAAGAATCAAATATCACAGGAAAAAAATAGGAGGATTTCTTCTCTTAAAACATATGACACACTTTTTTGAAAACATTAAGCTGAGGCCAAAGAGGGTCTGTGTTGTATTAATTAGGTTTTGGTGGGCGTTAGACCTCTCTATAGTACTGTATATCATGAGATGCAATAGGAGGGGAGCAGCAATGTTCTACTGGAAGCTAGCTGAGCATGTTGGGTGAGCCAAATTACAAGAGACTTATATGTGCATCCACCAATCTTCAGCTAAATCCCAGTAGTCCATTGCTGCTCCTGAACCTACCCAGGTATGCTTTTCAACCAATGATAGGAAGTGAATTAAGCAACTTAGATAATAGAAGTAAATTGTAATGAATGGTGTTTAAAATTGTATGTTTATTTTGATTAATTAAAGGGACAGTAAAGTCATAATTAGACATTCATGATTTAGACAGAGCATAACATTTTAAACAGCTTTCCAATTTACTTCTATTATTTAATGTTCTTACTTCTCTTGTTATCCATTGCTGAAAAGTGTATCTAGGAAAGCTCAGGAATAGCAAAGAACCTATTTTCTAGCTGCTGATTGGTGGCTGCATATATATACCGATAGTCATTAGCTCACCCATGTGTTCACTTAGAAACCAGTAGTGCATTGCTGCTCCTTCAGCAAATGATACCAAGAGAATGAAGCAAATTTGATAATAGAAGTAAACTGGAAAGTTGTTTAAAATTGTTCTGCTTAATTCATTAAAGAAATTGTTTGGGTTTCATGCTCCTTTAAAGTTTAATTTTGACTTTACTCTCCCTTTAAAATTGACTTCTCTAAACCTGCCCTGGTTTCAGTTAAAATGGAGATAGTTTTATCTTTATTTAGTATAGACGCCTACCTATAGGATCATGTATCTCTTATTTAAAGGAAATTATACAAATGAATGATTTTTACCTCTTTAGCTGCCAGTAAGTGATTTTACCCCCTTGTTTGCCCCTCATTACTTTCTGCTCCATACTGTAGTGCATATAGGCATGGGGATTATTATTTTTTTCTTGGCATAAGTACTTGCTAATTTACAATATTTAGTTCTTATTAAAAATATTTAAGAAAAAAATTGTCTCTTTATATGGCAATTAAAAACATGGTGGGGGAGGGGCAAGGGAGGTGGGAGGGGCACGGGAGGTGGGAGGGGCACAGGAGGTGGGAGAGGCACATGAGATGTGGGGCAATAGGGTGGAGGAGGGGCAGAGGAGGTAGGTAGGTGTAGCAAAGAGGGGGTGGGGGGCCCTGCCACACTTTTGCCCGGGGGCCCTGATTGGTCTCAGTCTGCCCCTGAGGCCCATATACTAGGGATGGGCGAATGTTTCGCAACATTCGAAAAATGAAACGAATTTTAACACATTCGTTCGTTCGAATCGAATTTCGAATGTTTACATAACATTCTAACATTCTATTTTCGAATTTTTGGTTTCGAATTTTACGATTACATTTGAAAATATTTGTTTAGAAAAATTCGAATTTATATTTGTAATAGTATTTCTAATGCTTTCTTTAAATATAATATTCGAATTATGCAATATTCTATATAGAAACATTTGAAATTATATATTTGTATCTATTATGTATCAATTTACTAGATTCCCTCCCTACCACATGAACTATTGAACTTCTGAATAGTATTTGTTAAATAGAATGTTAAATTCGAAATTCCGAATGTGGACATTCGATATAATTATAAACATTCAAATTCGAAAGTGACATTCGAAAACTGTAAATAGCATTTGATTATAGAATTTTTAAGAATATTCGTTCTTATCAACATTAGTATTTATAATTTGAATTTCGGTAATAACATTCGTTCTAACATTCAAATTCGAAAATTTACACATTCGCCCATCCCTAGCTGGGAGTCATTGCTTCACATCTGCATGCAGAGGGTTTTAGCTCTCTGGTTATAAATATATATACTATTTTTTTGTGCCTGGTTTTCACTACTAGAAAATGTTGGTATTTTGTGTAATTTTTGTTCATCTTTAATTAAAGTTCTTTATTTAAATTAAGTTTTGTTTTATTTTAATGAATTAACATGAATGTCCTTTCTTTTCATGTATTTTGTCACATAAAAAAAATAAAAAAATAAATCCCTGGGGGGCGTGTCCTAGCCGCAGCCATAAGGAGTCGCAAGATTGAGAAGCTCTCTCTATAACTTCATAATTTGTCAGTTATTTCTTCTCTATCCAGCTATAATTACACATAAATTGTGAAACTAACAGAGGAAAAGCCAAGGAGTTGTTTGATACCAAATATTGTGAGAAGAGGAACACCTTATGTGATTTAATGATAATAAACATTTTTATATTTTTATATTAGACCATCCCATTGGTAGATGTACTCAAAAGAAATGAGAGGTACCAGGTAGGATGGGACTACATCACTTCCGGTATATGGCTAATGGGTATTATCTCATCGAATGCAGTGAGAAATGGATAGACGATTTTAGATGATATATGTTTATGAATTGACCATCCCTAAATAAGGAGACAACTCACAGGCCATTTAAGCATGCACCGATAGAGACCGTATTCCGGAAGTGATGTTACTTCCGTTTTTTCGCTGGAATTGACCAATAAGCTGTAACTAACAGGATAACAAAATATCCTGTAATCCGGATAAACTTGAGTATATTGTACATCGCAGGTGCTCACATACAGATCGACTAAACTAAACTATAATATTCAGACGAACCGGCGAAATACCGGCAATATGCCGTAAACCGGAAGTGATACTCACACGCAATTGCACTTCCGGTTTCGGCAACCACGGACTTTAACATATAATTTTTGATAGTTTAGTACAAGTATCTAGAATTGGACACAGCGAGTATCAGACTATAATAAACGAATATAATAACTCTAAAAAAGTAAATTGAATACTACTTGTAAGAAATACAATTGTAACATAAAGATATAGATTGGAAGTCAGCACTTCCGGTTCAGAGGTACACTTTTTGGCGCGAAAATGGCGCCATTTGGTTGAACCACATCAATATATAAGGAGGCCCAATATGACTTACCATAATACAGTCTTGAGAAAGGCCCAAGGAAGGGCCGAAACGCGTTGGCTATTTATGGTAAGCTTCATTTCATTTAGATTTAGGATTGATTTAGCATTATTGCACTATTTTGTTATTTGTATTCCACAGGAACACTGGGAATTTATGTTCTATTTTTGGATTAACTGTATTTTTTCTGGTATGATCCTTACCACAGAATACACAGGATACTAACACGATCACCTAATCAGCTTTCTTTACACAGATTTTTCACTATTTTGTTTTTCTTCAATTGTGATTTAGACTGACCACATTGGATTTTTATCTTTATTTTTATTTTTAATCATCAATTGTTTTCTATATATTTTTTCACCATTTTTTGCAACAATTTTGAGACACAGTTTTATTATTTTCACTTTTTTGGACACCTTCACATCAACTTTTCCCCACAGGATAGACTGTAAATAGGAGCTTTCTATAGGACTTAATCGCCCTGAAAGACTTTGAAAACCACTAACACCCTGTGAATCAGGGACCACTTACTTTGCATACGGAAACGCAAACACACTGACTAATTCCAGTTATTTGTAGTAGCAATTTAAGATTATTATTTTAGATTGTCATTTTAGGACTTTTAGGACTGTTTTTTAAGATTTTCATTTGATGGTATACTATCCCTCCTAACCGAGGCATAGTACAATATACACAAATATACCTATCTATACTGCACCCTTCACTTATGATGGTTATATGTTTTTAATTTTATTTTTTATGTGTAACATGGATCCATGAATATTTTTTATATATTTTTTATGCGATATTTCTACTAGTCATATTTTTATATCTTGAATTTTACCATTGTGTATACGCTAATAAATTTGTCAATTATCATCACTTATCACCTCTATTCATCATAGTACTATTCCAGTATTATCCTCTGCCCACTTTGAGGTGCTCCCTAGACTCTCTTCTCACTGTAATTAACCCCAAGATATACTAGGTGTCTTGTCTTTCTGGGGAGCTAGTAGGATATAGAGAAGGCGCTGTGAGATAATCACATAGATACCAAATATTGCCCTGTCTACATCGGTAGCAAAAAACAATCTGAGGTTTCAAAGGACGACGGCTGTGGCCTCATACCTACTTTACATTCAACCATCCCGCCCCCCCCCCCCCCCCCCGGTTTGTTAGCAGCCAGGTAAAATAGTCGCATGCTAGTGAATGTCTTAACTTTTCCTTGGCACCTTATACCTAGATATGGAGAGGGATTTCCAGGTGCAGATGCAGATAATGCTTGAAGGGCTGGAACTACAGATGCTCCGCAACTTTGAGGACTTACGCCACACCTTGCAAACAGCCAGGGGTAAGGAAGACCACGAGCCATCTGGAGCGGCAGAGGTGATGGGAATCGCTCCGCAGCAGGGGAAATCTGGCCTGGGTGGGCAACACCACTCACTAAAGCTCACATGCGATCCTCCGTCTGGTCTGGAAATGGAGGAGCTAGTAACCCCGCAGGGGGCCTTCTCTACGCGAGAACTTGCACCACTACAGGACGGATCCAGTACTCACCTTCTTGCTACAGCTAATAATGATCTGCAGAGTAATTACAATATGAAGAAACCAAAGAGCATGCAAGCTTTAAGCAACACTGAGATCATCTATTCTCCCGGAGCCGCCTCCTGCACTCATAACTACCAGGCGAAGAATGCCACTGGACTCCCCTTAATCGTCTTTCTGGAAGGTGCGGCCGGCCTCTGAAGAGGCGATAGGGCCTTAGGGAAGACGTCTGTCTCTGTTAATAAGCAGCGGAGTAGCAGTCGGCGATCCAACAGAATGGGTAATATGGAGATTATCGTCACAAGTAGCTCACACTTACCCACATCTAAAGATCTGATCTATGCAGGATTATCGATTCCTGGGCCATGAAGCGGGATGGCTGACTTTTTCATGTGTAACTGTCCTGATCCAGACCAGTCATTCAGGAGAGGAGTGGGCTAATCATTAGGACTTATTTTCCCATGTGAAGTACTGGATATCACTGCTCTAAGTTACGATCCACTCTTCTGTAAATCTATGTTTTTGAGCCCTACCTGCTGATGCGATTCCCTATATATATATATGTTTTAGCACTCCTGAGCCTGATGTGCTCAGTACATTATCCATGTGGACGCTCTTAACTTCTGATGTAGCTCAATTATTTCCCCAGCCAAAGTTCTGATTTATTTTAAATGGTATAAGGATAACTTCATTGATTATTTTACATCAAAACCCAGGGACTCAGCTTTCTTACAAGATTTAATGATGAGTCTCCAGTCTAATTTATAGTGGGGGTATGCTGTCTTACAGTTGGAGGGTGATGCTATGCTATACTCAAAAGGTGACCATTAGGCTATATTGTTAGATAAATCATAATGGATATTGCTGCTAGATATCTATGATTATGTATTCCTTTTTTATGCACCTATTAGATAGATGGTGTTTCATGAGAGAAGAAGGAAGCAGCATCACTACGGGGCAGATATCTACTATAGCTTTGGTTAAAGGTTCCCTTCTTGGATGTGAGGTAAAAGTAGCTTTTGTCTTAGTATACTATAGTGGTTCATACTAATAGGCATTTCACTCAACCTGATCTTTTTTTTTTTTTTTTTTTTCTTTTTCAAAAGCTTTATTGATGTGAATAATCAAGGTACAATCAAAAAGTAAAGAAAGATATGGTTACAATCCGTTGCTATACACAATCACAATCTGAGTGTACGTAACCGAGATAAATTTCACATCTGTATTTTTAGATTCCGTCCATCGCATCCGAGGGTGGATCTTATAACAAACAATTTCAATTTTATTTATATTGACTTAATGTTACGTTGTGAACCAATAGTTGAACAATAAGTTATTTGTGAAGTTTTGCAGGAAGAGATGGGAAAAACAAAGGAAGAAGGAAAGAGAAGAGGGAGGGAGAGTGGAGGGGAAAAAAAAAAAAAAAACGAACAGAAAGAGAATGATCTGCCAGGAACTAGATTGTTTTGTGCCACAAGGCCATCATTATCTCATATTTCTCTAGATTGTGCATTTTCAAGTAATGATATCTCTCCAGAAGGAGAGTATTGTCAATTTGTGCGCGCCATTCCTCAACTGAAGGGGCGACCTGCGTCTTCCATTTTCTAGGAATCAACATCTTAGCCCCGGTGATCATGATCAGCATAAGTGCAAGATGCGCGTCGCTTTGGGTTTTGGGGAGGGACAGAAATAAAAGTATCTCTGGGGAGTTCGGGACTGTAGTGTTGAGGATTCCGGACATCTCTGCGATAGAAACCTGCCAGATTCGGGCAGTGCCACCAAATGTGAAGCAATGACCCGTCCCCCCCGCAGCCCCTCCAGCAGGAGGGGCTGAGGGTAGGAAAAATTCTGTGCAGCCTCAACGGAGTGAGGTACCATCTGCCTAGCAGTTTAATGTGAGACTCCTGGACGTGGGCAGATACTGAGGATTTTTTAATCAGAGCCCAGGCCCTCTCCCACGCCGCATGATCAAAGTCAGATTCAAATTCTCTATGACATTGGCTTATGTATGAAGGAAGTGCATCCGCCCCAGGGACGAGCAGGATTCTATAAATCAGCGAAATCAGGTGTTTTGGGGCTCGGGCCGAAGAGCAGAGAATCTCAAAAGGAGTTTGATTTCTCCCGAGGTCCTGCTTATGCTTGTGGGATTTTATGAAATGGAGAAGCTGGTTATAGTGGAGCCAAGAGCTGAAGATGCGTGGGTGCATTTCCCCCAGCCTATCTCGGGGCAGCATGTTCCCATTCTCAACTATGCCTTGTAATGACCCCTCTCTGATACTGTATGGTTTAGCCCTGCGGTAGCCTAATTTATGAAAGGGGAGGTCAGGGTTTTCGATAATAGGAAGGAGGGGCGAGTACCTTGTGGATACATGAGTTGTGGTAGCCAAAATACCATCCCACACCCTGAGAGTCTCTACAAGTAGATGGTAATCTCGTAAATTATTCAGTCTCTTTGAAGGGACAACCCAGGCCAATATGCCCATGTTATCTAGCCTAAGAATTCTCCTGTCTAGGTGTACCCATGCTTTCTGTTCTGCGTTGTGCAACCACTCAACTATCCTTTGTAAGAAGACTGCGTTTCTATATGTTTTTAAGTCAGGGAGACCTAAGCCACCTTTATCCCTAGGCAAGTACATGGTTCCCCTGGGAAGGCGAGGCTTAATTTTAGCCCATACATACTGTTCGATCAGTCTTTGGAGCTGGTCCAAGTAACCAGCTGGGAGGGCAATGGGGACCGTTTGAAAAATATATAACATCCTAGGGAGGATATTCATTTTAATAACCCCTACCCTACCCAACCAGGAAAGAGGTCTGCTACCCCAGGAGGACAGGTCAGCTGCGATATTGTGTTTGAGGGTTCCATAGTTATGCTTGAAAAGGTCTGAGGGGTCGGAAGTAAGGAATATTCCCAGGTACCTTAATTTTTCTTTAGCAATTTTAATGTTGTATTTTGTATGCAATGACTGTATGATTTCAGGGCGTGTGTTAACGTTTAAAAGCTCTGATTTACTAAGGTTAAGGAGAAAATTAGATTCTCCGCTAAATGCTTCCAGTTCTTTAAGAAGTTCAGGGAGAGATGTTTCAACATTTTTGATGGTATAAAGGACATCGTCGGCATATAGTGCCTGTTTATACTCAGTATGGTCGATTTGCATCCCTTTAATGTTGTGGTTCTGTCTGATTTTTTGGGCTAGTGCCTCTATTGAAAGAGCAAACAATAGCGGGGACAAGGGGCAGCCCTGCCTAGTGCCGTTTCTGATGGTAAAAGATTCGGATAATGTCCCGTTCACTCTAATCCTGGCATTCGGGCTCGAATAAAGGGCAAAAACCGTATTTAGATAAGCGTCTCCAACACCCATCGCCGCCATAACCCGGCGCAGAAAAAGCCAATCGACCCTGTCGAAGGCCTTCTCTGTGTCGGTTGAAAACAGCACCAACGGAGTGCCGGAAGTTCTGGCATAGGAAATTAGTTGTAAGACCTTGGTGGTGTTGTCCCCGGCCTCTCTGCCAGGGACAAATCCCACCTGATCGTTGGAAACTAGTTCTGGGAGGTATTTGTTAAGGCGACTTGCCATTATTTTGGCCAGCAGTTTCATGTCCCCGTTGATTAAAGAGATGGGTCTAAAGTTCTCAGGGGCCTCTGGTATCTTACCCGGCTTAGGAATGACTGTTATGTGGGCTTCCAGTAGGACCCCTGATAGTTCTGGGTTATCCCTAAGGCTGTTGAACAGCTGAAGGAGAGGGCTTGAAATTTCGTCTATAAATTTTTTGTAATAGGGCATAGTGAAGCCGTCTGGGCCCGGACTTTTTCCCGATGGGGAATCTTTAATGGCTTGGGATAGTTCCTCTTTAGTGATTGGGGAGTCTAAGTAATTTGAGGCCTCTTTGGTTAAATTTGGCAAGCCGAGATCACGAAGGTATGAGTCAATTTCGACAACCCTCTTATGCTGAGGGGTCATGCTCTCCGTTGTCTCCAGCTCTGCCCCTATGTTATATAAAGAGAAGTAGTATTTATGAAATGCAGAAGCGATCTGCTTACTACTATACACACGGTGTCCGTCTTTCGTTTTGATCGAGTGAATGTAGGACTGCAATTGCCGTCTTTTGAGGGTCCTAGCCAGAATTTTCCCAGGTTTGTTCCCTCCTTCATAGTAGAACCGCCTCAAGGATAATGCTTTCTTTTGACGCATTTCCTCTAAGTGTTTATTCAGGTCATTTTTTGTGGAAAGTAGTTTATTTTTAATGTCTAAATTCAGTGGGTCAGATTTATGAGAGGTTTCTAGGCTTTTTAGTTTGGAAAGTAAATCAGTATATTTTACTTTATAGCGTTTATTGAGTATTGCTTTATGTTTGATGAGGGCCCCTCGGATTACGCTTTTATGAGCTTCCCATACTGCCATGACAGGAGTAATTTGGGGTGTATTAATTGTGAAGTATTCTTTTAATGTTTTATGTATATCTTCTAAGATTAAGGGGTCGTCTAATATAGAATCGTCCAGTTTCCATGTGTAATTAGTGACTGGAATGTCTGGCCACTGGACCAGGCAGGAGACTGGCGCATGATCTGACCAGGTAATGTGACCTATGTCACAACTTTGTGTGATTGAGAGGCCGTTGGCATCTGTGTAAATGTAATCTATCCTCGAGTAGCTATTATGGGGAATTGAGTAAAAGGAGTAGTCTCTCGAGGTTGGGTGTAAGGTTCTCCAGGTATCATGCAGTGCCGCTTCCCTGAGAGTAGTGTTGACCTGTTGTATTGTGGAATAAGGGGTACAAGTTACACCTTTCGAGGAATCCACGGAGGGATTAGCAACCAGGTTAAAGTCCCCTGCCAAGAAAGTTATCCCCTTAGAGTGTTCCAATAGGAGGTCTGAAACCTTTTTAACAAAATGCCCCTGGGAAAAGCTAGGAGAGTAAATCGACGCTAGAGTGATGTAGTGTCCGTAAAGTGTTCCTATCACAATTATGAATCTGCCCTCAGGGTCCTTCTCGACCTGGGTCGTGTGGAAGGGGACTGATTTGTGGAAAATGATACCCACCCCTCCTTTTTTGCTCGTCCCTGAAGCAAACACGGCCCTTGGATACTGTGGATGGAACCATTTAGGCTCCTTACCTTTCCGGAAATGGGTCTCTTGCACTAAAATTATCTGACTCTGTAGCTTAGCTATCTCTTTAAAGGCGATAGAGCGTTTGCCAGGACAGTTTAGACCTTTAGCGTTTATTGTGGTAATAGTGATGCCGTGATCTTGGAACCTGCTAATCTTGGGCTGCATAATTACAGTTCCTGAAAAAAAAAAAAAAAAAAAAAAGTAGAAATTGGAAGGGGAGGTAGGTAGGGGTTCAGTAGGTGTTAGTGGGGGAAGAAGAAGTTAAAGGGGAGAGATTAAATTGGGTATAGGAAGGGTAACCAATTATACAGAGCAATCTGAATGTTCTTTTAATCCCTGGATACTTAGCTTTCTTGCTCTGTAAGATAACAAAGGTTATAACTTAACAAATAGTTTAGCAATATGTGAAAACAGAAAAATAACACACAAGACAGACAACAGAGAAGAAATAAAAACTCTGTAGTTCAACAATTACAAACCTGAAACAGCAGTAAAAGGGGAAAAGCCCCGTAACTGGCGTTAATTATAAAAAACTTTAATACCTCAATTACTTCATTGGGGTAGGATGAGTAACGGCAATAAAAAATAGTGTGAAAGTTATTGGCTTGGACTATGTCGTGGGCAAAGCCGTTTATCTAATGTGTTTTCTGTCGTGGAACAGGGTGTGTCTAAACAGATCTTGGAGTTAGTCGTGATGGTGTGTGATAGGTAGAGTAAGGTGGCGACTTGTGACTAAGTGTTCGCAGGCAGCTATTAGGAATATTCGGAGGGGGGCACCTTGTTTAAGTTGTCTATGTGTAGGTCAGCTTTCTCTGCAAATAAGTCGCAGGGAGAAGAAGTATTTGTCCATGCATTGTGCGTTTGAGAAAGAGTATTTACAGTGAGCCTTGTCCGTTGGTGGTTTGTTGTCCTCCTATTAGGTGAGCGGTGCTGCATTCCCTGACTTATAGTGGAATGGGAAATTTATAGAGTATTAAGTTGTCCCTTTCTACATGTGTGTCAGGTACTTGAGCATTATTGCATGAGTAAGGTTATGTCTATTGCGTATACCTTCGCAGATAATGTACAAACACTAACAGGCAAGCATGTAACTCTAAAATTAAGCACTCTTAGTTAAATAAAGTAGCAAATGATTTTAACAAAGTCACATTAGGTTCTATAAACCCTCACGATTGTCCCTCTTTTTCTCACATGTGAGTGACAGTCCAATAGAGGTGCCATTAATCAGTTCAGAAGAGTTAGGGGACCATGGCATAGACCCACAGGACAAGTGTGAGCAATACATTCTATAGTGTTATCAAGAACAGACTTGAAGTACAGAACTTTACCCAGAAGAAACTTGTCCTCAGCTGTTATCCGAATGAAGATTGGGAGGAAGGCGTTTCAGCTTCTTTGTTCGTGCTCTGTAGTGTAGGAGGTCGCAGAGACAGGTTTTCCAAGAATTCTTTTTCGTCTGCGCCTGGCCTGAAAATAACAGTCTTATTGTTGTTGTTGGCTATAATCGAAACTGGGAATCCCCAGCGATACTGGATTTTGTGGGCTCTTAGTGTTGATGTTATGTGGCTCAATTCCCTTCTCTTTTGAAGGGTGACTGGCGAGAGATCCGTGAAGATCTGTATTTCTTCTCCAGCGTGAGTTATAGGGTGTCTACGCCTTGCTTCTTGGATAATTCCCTCTTTATCCTTAAAGCTAAGGAATTTAACTATTATGTCTCTTGGTGGGGCCTTACCAGAAGGCTTGGGCCTAAGCGCCCTATGTGCTCTCTCAAGCGGCACGTCTGGGGCAGAGGGGTTTCCCTTAATGATTCAGAAGAGGGCTTGTAAGTAACCTTCTATCCCCTGTTGGTGAACTGTTTCAGAAACGCTGCAGATTCGTAGATTGTTTCTGCGGCCTCTGTTATCGAGGTCCTTAATCTTGTCATTTAAAAATTGTAAATTGTCTGTGTGGTGTTGCAGCACGGTGGAATTCTGTTTTATGGTGGCAGATGCAGTGTGAAAATTAGACTCAACTTTGAGTATTCTAGAGTCTAGCGCTGATATATCTTTTCTGAGGTCGCCAAATAAAGTTTTCATCTCCTGCATGACCCCTCTGATGTCATCTTTGGAGCACAAATGAACAATGTCCTCTTTAGTGAGATATTGAGATTTAGGAGTTTCAGCGTGGAGAGAGGGGGTCTGTGATAGAGCCATGTCTTCTCTAGATAAAGATTTGCCTGAGTCAATTGGTTTTAAATATTGGGAAAGTGGCTTTGTAGGTATTGGCCTATCAGTCCTGCTCTGCCTCTTATTAGGCATTACCTTCACTTTTATCGTTATTGACCCTTTTCTTTGATGTGCAGTTTATTTGCAAATTGTGCTTCCAGGGTATGTGTGACCAATGGCAGGTGATCAGGCACTGGTTATGCTTTTATTTAAGTAAGTTGCTTACTGACCGCTTACTCTTGCTATTCAAAACACTGGGGCTTATTAGTGCCTCCTCCCCCCTGGTTTCCCCCGGTATCCAGCCTACCCGAAACCTCACCTTTGGAAATAGCAGGCCCTCTGCTAGCAACTCCCCGCTCTCAGAGGGTGTGATCACTTGCCTCTCTGTGCGGTTCTCGCGGGTTCCAGGCGATCCTGCTGGCCCCAACACTCTCCGGGATCTAGAGAGTTGAAACGGCTGTGCGCTAGAGGCCCCTCCTAGTACTTGCGGCAAAGATGGTGTCGGCACGCTCAGCGCGGGTGTGGGCCTAAACTGTCTGCCGCTTGGTAGGTAGGTGCTGCTCTTCTGTGCTCGCGTTCACGGAGAGAGCCGAGGCAACTGTTGTTTAACACCCGAGCACACGAGGGTGTCCCAGGAGGTCTCCTCCCCACCAGTAAGTCTCAGACACAGGTCCGGTGCTTCTCGGTCTCAAGCAGGCCTCTAGGGATTCCAGGCCTCGTCAGCGGGTAGATCTTTGCAGGGTAGTAGGTGCTCCAGAGGGCATCAGGTCTGCGCCAGGGCTGTTACCACTGTCCACTCAATAGTAGATAGTCCAGTTTGATGCCGTAAAAAGCTAGTATGCCAGTTTTGGAAGCAGGAGCCCTCCTAGTGTGTGGTCATCTTCCAGCGTGGCCAGACTCCGCCCAACCTGATCTTTTTATCTGACATAAATGAATGTACACTGGGACAAAGACCTTTTCCTTACCTGCTCCTGGCTCACAGTCACCCCAAGTTTTATGCCTTAATACTTGTTACTTAGGTCCTTAGCCAATATCAGTTCTACTTTAGCATTATGCATTATGTCTACAACTGAACTTTTATTACATCTGCACCCTGACCTGTTCAAGGATACATGTATATATATATATATTCTAGTCAACATGCCTACTTGATATATCTATGGTTACCCCATTCTCTCTTGTAAATACTTATTCCTGACATCCCATTTGTTCCCCCTTTTTTGTGTTTTTTTTACCGCCCACCCCTCCACAATTACATGTTAATATTCTAATAGGCATATACTACCCCCTCTAAACGAATATACTCAGTACCCTCTCCATGTCATAGTATACTCACTAGCCCAACTAGAAACCATATTACTTCATCTACCCCTCTTCTCCCTTTTACGAGTGGCTCTTGCCCACTGACCTTCTTCCCCAATATCCCCTAAAAGAAAAAGATGTTCCAGTTATGTTTGTTTAGTCCTAAAGAATGTCTGATTTCCTATCTTTCATATACAGGTAGTCATTATGTATGCCTTACCGTTGTTTGTGCAATGGAGAACTATGAAGTTTGTGAACTATATATGAACAATTCTTTATAAGTGAATTGCTACTCAATTTAGTTTTCAGCTCTCCTATTCCCCAGACTGACGTATTATTACTAGCAAAACATGCAGTTACCTGTGGGTATTAATATCTTTATCTAAGATGTCACTGTATATTTCTTTAATTGTTGACTTACAAACTATCGGCTAGATTTAGAGTTTTGTCGGTAAGGACCCGCGTAGCTAACGCTGGCTTTTTTCTGGCCGCACCATAAAAATAACTCTGGTATTGAGAGTCCACAGAATGTCAGCGTTAGGCTCCAAAAAAGGAGCGTAGAGCATATTTAACGCAACTGCAACTCTCGATACCAGAGTTGCTTACGGACGCGGCCAGCCTCAAAAACGTGCTCGTGCACGATTCCCCCATAGGAAACAATGGGGCTGTTTGAGCTGAAAAAAAACCTAACACCTGCAAAAAAGCCGCGTTCAGCTCCTAACGCAGCCCCATTGTTTGCTATGGGGAAACACTTCCTACGTCTGCACCTAAAACTTTAACATGTACCCCGAGTCTAAACACCCCTAACCTTACACTTATTAACCCCTAAACTGCCGCCCCCGCTATCGCTGACCCCTGCATATTATTATTAACCCCTAATCTGCCGCTCCGTAAACCGCCGCTACTTACATTATACCTATGTACCCCTAATCTGCTGCCCTAACATCGCCGACCCCTATATTATATTTATTAACCCCTAATCTGCCCCCCACAACGTCGCCTCCACCTGCCTACACTTATTAACCCCTAATCTGCCGACCGGACCGCGCCGCTATTATTATAAAGTTATTAACCCCTAATCCGCCTCACTAACCCTATAATAAATAGTATTAACCCCTAATCTGCCCTCCCTAACATCGCCGACACCTAACTTCAATTATTAACCCCTAGTCTGCCGACTGGAGCTCACCGCTATTCTAATAAATGTATTAACCCCTAAAGCTAAGTCTAACCCTAACACTAACACCCCCCTAAATTAAATATAATTTTAATCTAACGAAATTAATTAGATTTTCCTACCTTAATTCCGATTGGCTGATAGAATCCTATCAGCCAATCGGAATTCGAGGGACACCATCTTGGATGACGTCATTTAAAGGAACCGTCATTCGTCGTTCAGTCGTCGGCCAGGATGGATGTTCCGCGTTGGAGGTCTTCAGGATCCTGCCGCTCCGCTCCGGATGGATGACGATAGAAGATCCCGCTTGGATGAAGACTTCAATCGGATGGAAGACCTCTTCTGCCCCGCTTGGATGAAGACTTCTACCGGATGGAGGACCTCTTCTTGCTCCGCTTGAATGAAGAATTTGGCTCGGCTGGGTGAAGATGACTCAAGGTAGGGAGATCTTCAGGGGCTTAGTGTTAGGTTTATTTAAGGGGGGTTTGGGTTAGATTAGGGGTATGTGGGTGGTGGGTTGTAATGTTGGGGGGGTATTGTATGGTTTTTTTTACAGGCAAAAGAGCTGAACTTCTTGGGGCATGCCCCGCAAAGGGCCCTGTTCAGGGCTGGTAAGGTAAAAGAGCTTTGAACTTTAGTAATCTAGAATAGGGTAGGGCATTTTTTTATTTTGGGGGGCTTAGTTATTTTATTAGGGGGCTTAGAGTAGGTGTAATTAGTTTAAAATTGTTGTAATATTTTTCTTATGTTTGTAAATATTTTTTTATTTTTTGTAACTTAGTTCTTTTTTATTTTTTGTACTTTAGTTAGTTTATTTCATTGTAGTTATTTGTAGGTATTGTATTTAATTAATTTATTGATAGTGTAGTGTTAGGTTTAATTGTAGGTAATTGTAGGTATTTTATTTAATTAATTTATTGATAGTGTAGTGTTAGGTTTAATTGTAACTTAGGTTAGGATTTATTTTACAGGTAAATTTGTATTTATTTTAACTATTTTAGCTATTAAATAGTTCTTAACTATTTAATAGCTATTGTACCTGGTTAAAATAAATACAAAGTTACCTGTAAAATAAATATTAATCCTAAAATAGCTATAATATAATTATAATTTATATTGTACCTATATTAGGATTTATTTTACAGGTAAATATTTAGCTTTAAATAGGAATAATTTATTTAATAAGAGTTAATTAATTTCGTTAGATTAAAATTATATTTAATTTAGGGGGGTGTTAGGGTTAGACTTAGCTTTAGGGGTTAATACATTTATTAGAATAGCAGTGAGTTCAAGTCGGCAGATTAGGGGTTAATAATTGAAGTTAGGTGTCGGCGATGTTAGGGAGGGCAGATTAGGGGTTAATACTATTTATTATAGGATTAGTGAGGCGGATTAGGGGTTAATAACTTTATAATAATAGCGGTGCGGTCCGCTCGGCAGATTAGGGGTTAATAAGTGTAGGCAGGTGGAGGCGACGTTGAGGGGGGCAGATTAGGGGTTAATAAATATAATATAGGGGTCGGCGGTGTTAGGGGCAGCAGATTAGGGGTACATAAGTATAACGTAGGTGGCGGCGCTTTGCGGTTGGCAGATTAGGGGTTAATTATTGTAGGTAGCTGGCTGCGACGTTGTGGGGGGCAGGTTAGGGGTTAATAAATATAATATAGGGGTCGGCGGTGTTAGGGGCAGCAGATTAGGGGTACATAAGTATAACGTAGGTGGCGGTCGGCAGATTAGGGGTTAAAAAAAATGAATCGAGTGGCGGCGATGTGGGGGGACCTCGGTTTAGGGGTACATAGGTAGTTTATGGGTGTTAGTGTACTTTAGAGTACAGTAGTTAAGAGCTTTATGAACCGGCGTTAGCCCAGAAAGCTCTTAACTACTGACTTTTTTCTGCGGCTGGAGTTTTGTCGTTAGATTTCTAACGCTCACTTCAGACACGACTCTAAATACCGGAGTTAGAAAAATCCCATTGAAAAGATAGGATACGCAATTGACGTAAGGGGATCTGCGGTATGGAAAAGTCGCGGCTGAAAAGTGAGCGTTAGACCCTTTTTTTAATGACTCCAAATACCGGAGGTAGCCTAAAACCAGCGTTAGGAGCCTCTAACGCTGGTTTTCACGGCTACCGCCAAACTCCAAATCTAGGCCTATGTGTTTCTCTTAATGCTGTATCATTTAACAACCTCAATAAAAAAATTGTTTAAAAAAAAATAAATATCCCTGAGTGTCAGTGCACACCCTAATGAAATATGCTGCGCACACCCATGGTTACTTATATATACATGCAAACTATTAACTAAAGAATCTGTTCCTCTTAAATCATATTTACTGTATTGTTCCGCATATAGGCCACACTTTTTTCCCTTGATTTGTAGCTTTTAATTTGCAGTGCGGCCTATATGCGTAACGCGGCCATTAATCGGGTGCTTTTGGCAATATCGTACATGCGCAGTAAAGCCTAACTTCCAGTGCACCCTGTGGCCTTATGGGTGTTGTAGTCCGCCAAAGTTGGGTAGGAGGTTAGTTTGTAGGTGGGGGATATGCGCGAGCGCTTTGGACAATAATTAAGGAGCAGCTCTTTGCAGGTAACTTGCAGTTTTAAGTGTTGCATCCTATAGTGTAATGTGCTGTGTGCGAGCAGTCTGTATCTTGCAGGGGAAATATGTAAATAAGTTATGTGCCTAAAAGGATATGAGGTTTAAAGTGCTGCGTCCTATTTGTTTGATAGTGGTTATAGTGTAATGTCCTGTGTGCGAGCGGCCTGTATCTTGGAGGGGAAATATGGAAATAAGTTATGTGCCTAAAAGGAAATGAGGCAGAATGCAGTTTGCTAAAAGGTGCAATTAAATAATTACCACTCACCATTGTCGTGATTATCTGCAAACTTTTGGGGCTTTTTCTAAGCATTATGATGTAATCTGTTTCTTCTTTACATAAAAATTAAATTTCTTCAAAATGGCAGAAAACTTTAACTCCTTAACGACCAATGACGTTCAGGGTACGTCCTACAAAAAATTGTCGTTAACGACCAACGACGTACCCTGTACGTCCTGATCGCTTCCAGCCGCTTTCAAGGTATTGCCGTCATGCCTCGATATTGAGGCATCCCTGCAATAACTTTTTTTTGCACACCGATGCAGAGAAGGCCACTCTGTGGCCCTCTCTGCATCAGCCAGCGATGGTGCCAATCGTTAGTGGGTGGGAGCAGCTGCAGGGAGGCGGGTGGGCGGCCCATTGCTGGACTAGATCCGGCCGCTGTTCCATGAAGTGGAATGGGAGCGCACAAGGGGGACGGGAGAGCGCATGCATGAGGGGGGCGCATGCGAGTGTGCGAGCGATCTGTGCCAGAGGGAGAGGGAGGGGGAAAATAATTGTTTGGAATGAGATCTGTGAGGGGGAGGGGGTAGAATATTTAGGGGGGGCAGCTACACAATGGAAAAATAGGGGAAAATAAAAATATTTTTAAATTTTTTTTTAGCAAATTTGTTAAGAAACTGGGTACTGGCAGGCAGCTACCAGTCCCTAAAATGGCCACAAATAGGAAGAGGGGGGGTAGTTTAAGAGAGCTGTTTGGGGGGGGATCATGGAGGTTGAGGGGTTTGGGAGAACCTGCAGAAACTATTTATACATTTTTTAAAAATGCTTAAAAAAAGGCTTTTATTTTAGTACTGGCAGACTTTCTGCCAGTACTTAAAATGTCGGTGATGATTATGGGATGGGGGAGGTAAGAGAGCTGTTTGTGAGGGGTCAGGGAGGGATCAGGGGGTTTTACAAACATTTGTGCCATAATTGCACAAGCTGTTTGTAAATAATGTCAGTGAAAAACCTAAAGTTTGTGAAAAAGTTAGTGATTTTTTTATTTGATCGCATTTGGCGGTGAAATGGTGGCATGAAAAATAATAAAATGGGCCTAGATCAATACTTTGGGTTGTCTACTAAACAAAAATATATACATGTCAAGGGATAGTCAGGGATTCCTTACAGATATCAGTGTTATAACGTAACTATCGCTAATTTTGAAAAAAAAAAATGGTTTGGAAATAGCGAAGTGCTACTTGTATTTATTGCCCTATAACTTGCAAAAAAAGGAAAGAACATGTAAACATTGGGTATTTCTAAACTCAGGACAAAATTTAGAAACTATTTAGCATGGGTGTTTTTTGGTGGTTGTAGATGTGTAATAGATTTTGGGGGTCAAAGTTAGAAAAAGTGTGGTTTTTTTCCATTTTTTTCATAATATTTTATAAATATTTTGATAGTAATTTATAAGATATGATGAAAATAATGGTATCTTTAGAAAGTCCATTTAATGGCGACAACAACCGTATATAATATGTGTGGGTACAGTAAATGAGTAAGTGGAAAATTACAGCTAAACACTAACACCACAGAAATGTTTAAATAGCCCTGGTCAGAAAATGGAAAAGTGGTCTGGTCACTAAAGGGTTAAGGGTGCGGCCTATAATCAGGTGCAGCATATATGCAGCAAAATACAGGTATGTATCTACACCTATGTGAATGTTCTTCATATTGTGTTACAAGATGTTATGCGCGCTATAGGGAAATTAAAGAACACAACAAAAGTTGCGTTATTTAACCCCCTATAGCGCAGCCATTACAAGTTTTCAAACAGCCGGCTTGTGCGTGCGATATGGTAGATTTAAACTCCATACCGCACACAATTTAAGCGCTGTTTTGACATGCTTGTGCACGCTTTCCCCATAGACATCAATGGGGAGGTGTCAGAAAAAAACCTAAGACCTGAAGTGCGGAATGAAAAGCTCCATAACGCAGCCCCATTGATGTCTATGGGGAAAAAAAAGTTACATTTAAACCTAACACCATAACATAAACCCTAAGTCTAAACACCCCTAATCTGCCGCCCCCGACATCGCAGTCACCTACATAATGTTATTAACCCCTAATCTGCTGCTCCCGATATTTCCGCCACCGAAAAATAAAGCTATTAACTCCTAATATGTCACTCTCGATATCGCCGCCACTATACTAAAGTTATTAACCCCTATTCCCCTGCACCCCAACATCGCCCACCCTATAATAAATATATTAACCCTATTTCGCCACTCCCGACATCGCCGTCACTGAATAAAGCTATTAACCCCTAAACCTCTGGCCTCCCACATCACTACCACAAAATAAATCTATTAACCCCTAAACTGCCAGCCCCCCACATCGCAACAACCAAAATTAAACTATATTAACCCCTAAACCTAACCCTAACGTAACCCTAAACCTAACCCTAAACCTAACCCCCCCTAACTTTAACATAATTAAAATAGAGCTAAATTAAACTTACAATTATTAACTAAATAATTACTATTTAAAACTAAATACATACTTACCTGTGAAATAAAACCTTAGCTAGCTACAATATAACTAATAGTTATATTGTAGCTAGCTTAGGTTTTATTTATTTTTTCACAGGTAAGATTGTATTTATTTTAACTAGGTAGACTAGTTAGTAAATAGTTATTAAAATCTTTTTCCTGCCCTAAAAGGGCATTCAGCTCTTTTATGAAATGCCCAAGCCCTAATCTAATAATAAAAACCCACCCCAAAACGAAAAAAATACATTGCACAAAATAACAAATTATCAAGAATAGTAAAAGTTATTCCTATTGTTATATCCATTTAAAAAAAAAAAACACCCCAAAATAAAAACCTAATCTGGAATAAACTACCAATAGCCCTTAAAAGGGCCTTTTGTATGGAATTGCCCTAAGTTAAACAGCTCTTTTACATGAAAAAAACACACAAAGACCCACTAACATTACAAACCCCCACCCCCCAAACCTACAAAATAAAAAAAAACTATCTAAAAAAGCTAAGCTACCCATTGCCCTGAAAAGGGCATTTTTATGGGCATTGCCCTTAAAAGGGCATTTAGCTCTTTTGCATTGCCCTGAAAGGGGCATTTAGCTCATTTACGAATAGCCCAAATCCTAAACTAAAAAAAACCCCACCCAAAAACCCTTAAAACAACTAACCCCCGAAGATCCACTTACAGTTTTTGAAGTCCCGCTTGAACGATCTTCATCCAGGTGGCAAAGTCCTCATCCAGGCGGCGAGAAGTCTTCATCCAGGCAGCCTCTTCTATCTTCATCCAGGCGGCGAAGTCCTCATCCAGGCGGCGAGAAGTCTTCATCCAGGCGGCCTCTTTTATCTTCATCCAGGGAGCATCCTCTTTATACGGTCGATTTTGGAAATTCAAATCAGCCAATCGGATGAGAGCTACTGAAATCCTATTTGCTCTCATACGATTGGCTGATTTGAATTTCCAAAATCAAATCAGCCAATAGGAATGCAAGGGACACCATTTTGAATAGGCTTCCTTGCATTGAAGATTCAGTATACGTCGGTGACCGTATGAAAAGGATGCTCCACGTCGGATGTCTTCAGGATGGACCCGCTCTGCGCCGCCGGGATGAAGGTAGAAGATGCCGCCTGGATAAAGATAGAAGAGGCCACCTGGATGAAGACTTCTCGCCGCCTGGATGAGGACTTCGCCGCCTGGATGAAGATAGAAGAGGCCGTCTGGATGAAGACTTCTCGCCGCCTGGATGAGGACTTTGCTAACCTTTTTTTAAGGGTTTTTGGGTGTTTTTTTTTTTAGTTTAGGGTTTGGGCTATTCGTAAACTAGCTAAATGCCCTTTTCAGGGCAATGCAAAAGAGCTTAATGCCCTGTTAAGGGCAATGCCCATACAAATTCCCTTTTCAGGGCAATAGGTAGCTTAGGTTTTTGTTAGAGTTAGGTTTTTTATTTTGGGGGGTTGGTTGGGTGGTGGGTTTTACTGTTGGGGGGATCTTTGTATTTTTTTTTTACAGGTAAAATAGCAGTTTAACTTAGGGCAATGCCCTACAAAAGGCCCTTTTAAGTGCTATTCGTAGCTTATTGTAGACTAGGTTTTTTTTATTTTGGGGTGGGCTTTTTATTTTTATATGGCTATTAGATTAGGTGCAATTCTTTTTTATTTTTGATAATTTTGTTTGTTATTTTTCGTAATTTAATGTTTGTTTGTTTTTGTAATTTAGTATTTTTTATTTTTTGTAATTAGATAGTTTGTAATTTTTAAAGTAGTGTTAGGATTTTTGTAATGTGTAATTTAGTTTATTTAATTGGTAGTTAGTTTAATTTTAGTTTAATAGTTATATTAGTTTAATTGTTAGTTTAAACTTACGCCTAGATTTAGAGTCCTGCGTTAGCCGTCAAAAGCAGCGTTAAGGGCTCTTAACGCTGCTTTTTACTGCCCGCTGGTATTTAGAGTCAGCCAGGAAAGGGTCTAACGCTCACTTCCAAGCCGCGACTAAGTAGTTAAGAACTTTCTGGGCTAACGCTGGTTTATAAAGCTCTTAACTACTGTGCTCTAAAGTACACTAACACCCATCAATTACCTATGTACCCCTAAACCGAGGTCGCCCCACATCGCCGCCACTCTAATAAATATTTTTAATCCCTAATCTGCCGACCGCACATCGCCGCAATCTACATTATCCCTATGTACCCCTAATCTGCTCCCCCTAACATCGCCGACACCTACATAATATTTATTAACCCCTAATCTGCCCCCCCAACGTCGCCGCCACCTACCTACACTTATTAACCCCTAATCTGCCGACCGGACCTCGCCGCTACTCTAATAAATGTATTAACCCCTAAACCGCCTCACTCCCACCTCAAAAACCCTATAATAAATAGTATTAACCCCTAATCTGCCCTCCCTAACATCGCCGTCACCTAACTTCAAGTATTAACCCCTAATCTGCCGACCGGACCTTGCCACTACTCTAATAAATGTATTAACCCCTAAAGCTAAGTCTAACCCTAACCCTAACACCCCCCTAAATTAAATATAATTTTAATCTAACAAAATAAATTAAATATTATTAACTAAAGTCTTCCTATTTAAAACTAAATACCTGTAAAATAAACCCTTATATAGCTACAATATAATGAATAATTATATTGTAACTATTTTAGGATTTATACTTATTTTACAGGCAACTTTGTATTTATTTAAACTAGGTACAATAGTTATTAAATAGTTATTTACTATTTAATAGCTACCTAGTTAAAATAATTACAAAATTACCTGTAAAATAAATCCTAACCTAAGTTACAATTAAACCTAACACTACACTATCAATAAATAAATTAAATCAATTAACTACAAGTACCTACAATTAAATAAACTAAACTAAATTGCAAAAAAACCAAAAACACTAAATTACAAAAAATAAAAAAAGATTACAAGAATTTTAAGCTAATTACACCTACTCTAAGCCCCCTAATAAAATAACAAAACCCCCCAAAATAAAAAAATTCCCTACCCTAATCTAAATTAAAATAGTTAACAACTTTATTACCTTACCAGCCCTTAAAAGGGCTTTTTGCGGGGCATGTCCCAAAGAAATCAGCTCTTTTGCCTGTAAAAAAAACACAATACCACCCCCCAACATTACAATCCACCACCCACATACCCCTACTCTAACCCAAACCCCCTTAAATAAACCTAACACTACCCCCCTGAAGATCTCCCTACCTTGAGTCGTCTTCACCCAACCGGGCCGAACTTTTCATCTGATGGACCAAAAGAAGACATCCGGAGCAGCAGAAGTCTTCATCCTATCCGGGCAGAAGAGGACATCTGGACCGGCAGACATCTTCATCCAAGCGGCATCTTCTATCTTCATCCATCCGACGAGGAGCGGCTCCATCTTCAAGACCTCCGGCGCGGAACATCCTTCTTCAACGACGACTACCCGACGAATGAAGGTTCCTTTAAGTGACGTCATCCAAGATGGCGTCCCTCGAATTCCGATTGGCTGATAGGATTCTATCAGCCAATCGGAATTAAAGTAGGAAAAATCTGATTGGCTGATTGAATCAGCCAATCAGATTGAGCTCGCATTCTATTGGCTGTTCCGATCAGCCAATAGAATGCAAGCTCAATTGGATTGGCTGATTGGATCAGCCAATCGGATTGAACTTGAATCTGATTGGCTGATTCAATACTGAGCCTACCTAGGTTTAGAAAGTTGTTTGAAATTGCATGCCCTATCTAAATCATAAAAGTTTAATTCTGACTTTACTATTCCTTAAAATATTGAATTAAGGGGGGCGTGTCCAACTACCGACTAAGATGGCTGCTGCTAGCTAGTGCTCCATACTGAAGTGGTTATAAACTGCTGCTTATCCTTACTGAGACCTACAGACTTTATCCCTTTTGGGCGATTTGTGGTTGCTACTCCTTAAGGAATTGTCCTATACAACTTCTTTAGAATAACAAGAGCGAGCAGGCCTGATTGGGGAAGGTACGCAGCAGAGGCCTAGGAGCAGCCTATACCTTCCCTTACCCCCCCATAACTATTCTGACTTGTCAGTCTACCCAGCCATTTGTGCTGAAGAAAAAATCATTCCCTTCTATTTTATCTACTAGGAATTTATTGCATATAATTATACAAAGTTTGGGGGCTACAGCTATCCCTACGCGACTCTAAAAGATGGCTTTCAGCTGTGAAGAGGAACTGTCCCAGATCTTTGCTGACTTTATACACAGCATGAAGAATTCCCTCGTGGCGGCTTGCCAGGACTTATTATCAGTCCAGGTCTGTTGAGCCTTCGGAGATGCCACTGGGCGATTTTGGGGTACACCGCAGTGGAGGTGACTTGGTAAAGCTGTCGGGCTCAACCGGGAGCTTACAATGTCGGAGAGATCCTGGGCTGACTGATGCGGAGAATCGACAAGTGATCCCGGTACCGCATATTACTACACAAGATCCGCAACCAACTATAGCGGCTGAAGTTGTTGAACAGACACAGGAGGATCTTAACACTTGTACAGGGAGCAAGACAACCTCATATACCCCGCAGCGGTGGACATCAGTATATTGCGCAGAGCTTTGTCGCACAATTCCGGCTACACAAATGGAGCAGAACATGGGGCCAAAAGGTTTACCTTCTCATTTAAACTTTCATTCTGTTGGGCTGAAATATGAGGCCGCTTTGTTCTCCCATATTACGGCTCCTTCTCATATAGAGCTGACAGGTGTGGGCTAAAGTGAGGATCGAAGAGACAATTCTTGATTCTATCTGGCATTGACTCTAAACCTTTGATGAAACCCAAACCAGGACGTTAATATTTAAGTGACTAAAATATTTTAAGCTTTCAGTTAGCTTATGTTAGATTTTTTATCGTTTCTTTAGCTTAATACTATGTTTATATGACTGCTGAATCTCATGTTTCGAGACTTGTGGGTTAATGTGATGTGTAACTTGATTAAGGAAGGGAACAATGTGAGGACATTGAGTGTTAGAGCACGCTACTCTTCCAGTGAATTGCGGCCTGCGGCCTAGGCAGCGAGACAGGTTGATTTTAGAATTAATACTAGAGAATACGTGTACCACTTTATAGACGCCCACATAGTGTATCCTCATGCTATTACTGCTGTGCATATATTATGCTGTCCTTTCCAACCCAAGATAGCCTATGGATTATGTCAAAGTATGAGATCCAGGGGGTCCATCCGATAAAAATCGTCGCCCGCAAAAGCCGGCGACGCCAATATTTGCGCGGGTTTGGTATCACATATACGGCGTAACCTAGAAGTTACGCCCGTATATTTCTGCCGTCGCCCGTAGTTTTTTGGGCTATAGGCAGGTATACCAAACCCGCGCAGTTTGGTATCCAATATGCAGCGTAAGGACTTACGTGGCGAAAATGGAGAAAACTTACTCCATTTTCACCTCGCCACAAAAAGCAGCCGTAAGAAGCCTTACGCTGACTATTGGAGCCCCGTAACTTCCTAAACTGGCTGCTAAAATAAACCTAACACCTAACGCATGCGCAATGTCTATCTCCCTGTCAACCGCGATCTTCTAAAATAAACCTAACACCTAACGCATGCGCAATGTCTATCTCCCTGTCAACCGCGATCTGCTAAAATAAACCTAACACCTAACGCATGCGCAATGTCTATCTACCTGTCAACCGCGATCCCCCCCCCCCCCCGAAATCCCTAATAAAGTTATTAACCCCTAAACCGCCGCTCCCGGACCCCGCCGCCATCTACATAAACTAACCCCCTACTGTGAGCCCCTAAAACCGCCGCCATCTACCTTATCTATCCCCTAATTAGAACCCCTTACACCGCTGTCATCTACCTTATCTATCCCCTAATCTGACCCCTTACACCGCCGCCACCTATATAAAAATTATTAACCCCTAATCTAATCCCCCTATACCGCCGCCAGCTATATTAATATTATTAACCCCTAATGTAAGCCCCTTACACCGCCGCCATCTCTATTAAAATGATTAACCCCTAATTTAATCTACCTACCCCGCCGCCAGCTATATTATCTATATTAACCCTAAGTATATTATAGTTAATATAGGTATTACATTATATATATTAACTTTATTAACCCTAATTATATTAGGGTTAATATAGTTAATATAGTTACTATAGTATTTATATTAACTATATTAACTCTATCTAACCCTAACACCCCTAACTAAATTTATATTAAATTAATCTAATTCATTTATAAACTAAAATATTCCTATTTAAATCTAAATACTTACCTATAAAATAAACCCTAAGATAGCTACAATATACTTAATAATTACATTGTAGCTATGTTAGGGTTAATATTTATTTTACAGGTAAATTGTTAATTATTTTAACTAGGTATAATAGCTATTAAATAGTTATTAACTATTTAATATCTACCTAGTTAAAATAATTACCCAATTACCTGTAAAATAAATCCTAACCTAAGTTACAAATACACCTACACTATCAATAAATTTAATAAACTACAAACATCTATCTAAAAATACAATTAAATTAACTAAACTACAAAAAAAAACAAACACTAAATTACAAAAAATAAAAAAAAGATTACAAGATTTTTAAGCTAATTACACCTATTCTAAGCCCCCTAATAAAATAATAAACCCCCAAAATAAAAAAAATTCCCTGCCCTATTCTAAATTAAACAAATTTCAAAGCTCTTTACCTTACCAGCCCTTAAAAGGGCC
Organism: Bombina bombina; assembly: GCF_027579735.1. Taxonomy (NCBI): domain Eukaryota; kingdom Metazoa; phylum Chordata; class Amphibia; order Anura; family Bombinatoridae; genus Bombina; species Bombina bombina. The sequence goes on along the minus strand of NC_069507.1, from coordinate 86,482,254 downwards.
TTTTGTGGGGCATGCCCCAAAGAATTCAGCTCTTTTGCATACAAATACAATACCCCCCCCCATTACAACCCACCACCCACATACCCCTATTCTAAAACCACCCAAACCCCCCTTAAAAAAGCCTAACACTACCCCCCTGAAGATCTCCCTACCTTGTCTTCACCACACCGGGCCGAACTCCTGATCCGATCCGGACGATGTCTTCCTCCAAGCGGCAAAGAAGAATTCTTCCTCCGGCGATGTCTTCCTCAAAGCGGCAAAGAAGAATTCTTCCTCCCGGCGACGTCTTCCTCCAAGCGGCAGCAAAGTCTTCATTCTTCCGGCGGCATCTCCAATCTTCTTTCTTCGCTCCGCCACCGCGGAGCATCCATCCCGGCCAATCAGATTGAGCTCGCATTCTATTGGCTGATCGGAACAGCCAATAGAATGCGAGCTCAATCTGATTGGCTGATTGGATCAGCCAATCGGATTGAACTTGAATCTGATTGGCTGATTCAATCAGCCAATCAGATTTTTCTAACTTAATTCCGATTGGCTGATAGAATCCTATCAGCCAATCGGAATTCGGCGGACGCCATCTTGGATGACGTCATTTAAAGGTACCTCATTCGTAGTTCAGCAGTCGGCCGGGATGGATGCTCCGCGGCGGCGGAGCGAAGAAAGAAGATTGAAGATGCCGCCGGAAGAATGAAGACTTTGCTGCCGCTTGGAGGAAGACGTCGCCGGAGGAAGAATTCTTCTTTGCCGCTTTGAGGAAGACATCGCCGGAGGAAGAATTCTTCTTTGCCGCTTGGAGGAAGACATCGCCCGGATCGGATCAGGATTCCGGCCCGGTGTGGTGAAGACAAGGTAGGGAGATCTTCAGGGGGGTAGTGTTAGGCTTTTTTAAGGGGGGTTTGGGTGGTTTTAGAATAGGGGTATGTGGGTGGTGGGTTGTAATGGGGGGGGGTATTGTATTTGTATGCAAAAGAGCTGAATTCTTTGGGGCATGCCCCACAAAAGGCCCTTTTAAGGGCTGGTAAGGTAAAGAGCTTTGAAATTTGTTTAATTTAGAATAGGGCAGGGAAAAATTTTTATTTTGGGGTTTTATTATTTTATTAGGGGGCTTAGAATAGGTGTAATTAGCTTAAAAATCTTGTAATCTTTTTTTTATTTTTTGTAATTTAGTGTTTGTTTGTTTTTGTAGTTTAGTTAATTTAATTGTATTTTTAGATAGATGTTTGTAGTTTATTAAATTTATTGATAGTGTAGGTGTATTTGTAACTTAGGTTAGGATTTATTTTACAGGTAATTGGGTAATTATTTTAACTAGGTAGATATTAAATAGTTAATAACTATTTAATAGCTATTATACCTAGTTAAAATAATTAACAATTTACCTGTAAAATAAATATTAACCCTAACATAGCTACAATGTAATTATTAATTATATTGTAGCTATCTTAGGGTTTATTTTATAGGTAAGTATTTAGATTTAAATAGGAATATTTTAGTTTATAAATGAATTAGATTAATTTAATATAAATTTAGTTAGGGTTAGATAGAGTTAATATAGTTAATATAAATACTATAGTAACTATATTAACTATATTAACCCTAATATAATTAGGGTTAATATAGTTAATATATATAATGTAATACCTATATTAACTATAATATACTTAGGGTTAATATAGATAATATAGCTGGCGGCGGGGTAGGTAGATTAAATTAGGGGTTAATCATTTTAATAGAGATGGCGGCGGTGTAAGGGACTTACATTAGGGGTTAATAATTTTAATATAGATGGCGGCGGTGTTAGGGGCTCACTTTAGGGGGTTATAGATATAATATAGCTGGCGGCGGGGTACGGGAGCGGCGGTTTAGGGGTTAATAACTTTATTAGGTTGCGGCGGGGTACGGGAGCGGCGGTTTAGGGGTTAATAGCTTTTTTATTGTTAGGCTAGTGAGGGGGGATAGCGGATAGAGGGTTAGACGTGTCGGGCTATGTTAGGGAGGCGTGTTAGACGTGTCGGGCTATGTTAGGGAGGCGTGTTAGACAGTGCGGGTGTTTTAGACTTTAGTCAGGTTTTATAGGCGCCGGCAGTTTCTAACGTGCCGCAAGTCACTGGCGACGCCAGAAATTTGTACTTGCGCAGATTTCTGGACATCGCTGGTTTGTCAGACTTACGGCACGTTAGCATCTGACGGCGACTTATATGGGATAGCTCGAGTTGCGAGCTGAAACTGCGGGCGACGCCGGTTCCCTCACTTGTGCCGCAAACTGCGATCTATATCGGATCGCGCCCCAGTAGTTTCCAATTTTATCAGGTGCTGAAACCTTATTTTATTATTAGTTTAGCCCTGGTTTATTAGTTCTAGTGGTTGCACTTCTCTGACACCTTCACCTATATACCCCCTCAGATCAGATCCAGATGTATTTAGGTACAGGATATGTTTGTGTTTGTATTACAAGGTATAATAGTCAGCTATAAGTCTGTTCTGTTACATTACCCCTGGCTTACCAATATTATAGAATTATGCCTAATCTATGGCTCTGTTAAAAAGCAACTATGACAGCATAACATTGCTAGCTCTTTCCCTCCCCCCCCCCATAGTTTACTGGTTGAACTGTGGAAATAATTCCTAATTTCTTATTCCTAAACTTTTTTACATATAGGTTGTATTATATTAGTTATTGATAGTCCCCCCCCCCCATCTTTAAGTCAAAATGAGGTTTTTTATGTTATTATTTCATGCATGCATGACATGCCTAAGCAAAGTTTGTTTAATATAAAACAGAATCTATCTGTGTATACGTTTCGTAATGCCAGTGTACTCCTTGCTTTTTTTTTTTTTTGCTTTTTTTTTATTTTAGCTGTAATTGAAGGCAATTTTACTTCAGGGAACTGGAGGAGCCTTTTAGTTTCTTATTTTACATATTGATATTTTGGTTTTATATAATTTATTTGATTGTGACAGTGCTGGCCTTGGAAACTGTCAGATATTTTCTCTTTATTTTACTTAATTGAGCATAAACTGCTATATTTATGTTTTGCAGCATATTTTATGTATATTTCTCAGATGTCATAGATTGTTTGTATGCCTTATATTCAAACCTCAATAAAAACTTTAAAAAAAAAAAAAAATATTGAATTAAGTTAATTTGATCCAATCTATACTATAATTGTGTTTGTAATGTCCGTCGCCGTCGGCAGTTGCGCACGCATCCTCAATGGAATGTTGGCAGTGCGAGGACAAAAGAATTCACCTAGATGCAGCAAATCTGCATCCAGGTGAATTCCGAAAATGGCAGGGTGGTGAAAGAATCCACACCCTGCCATTTTTGCAATCCTCCGGGGTGCAGCGTAAGCTGCATCCCGGTGGATGCAGCGAAGGCAAACGGAGCATTACAAAAGCAACACCAAATTGCCCACATTAAAGTATTTAAAAAAAAACAACTAACCGCCCGCATCAAGTATTAAAAAAAAAAAAAACACCGCCCGCACGAAATATAACAAAAAAAAAATCATACACGAAGAGGCCTATTTATCAAGCTGTTAACCGCAAATACGCTGGAATTCCGCAGCGTATTTGTGGCGAGCCTGATTCTCCTTAGTTATCAAAGCCCACAGACCACCAAAAGTAGATCCTCCGGTCTCAGTCCGACACAGATCGATGCTTACGTCACTACAGATGTTCCGAATTCAAATTCGGCACTATCTAACTACTTTTGCAAGTTATCAAATTTCACGACTATTCCGGCCCAGCGTACCTGGTTTTCAATCCGCCGCCCTGGAAGCGGCGGATGCCATAGGAATCAATGGGAGTCTGAAAGCAGCAAAGCTCATGTTCGCTGCTGCCCGATATCCCATTGATTCCTATGGGAGAATAAAGTTATGTTTACACCTAACACCCTAACATGTACCCCAAGTCTAAACACCCCTAATCTGCTGCCCCCGACACCGCCGCCACCTACATTATACTTATTAACCCCTAAATCGGCGCTCCCAGAGCCCACCGCAACTAAATAAAGTTATTAACCCCTAAACCGCCGCTCCCGGAGCCCACCGCCACTCTAATAAACTTATTAACCCTTAAGCCGCCGCTCCCGGAGCCCACTGCAACTAAATAAAGTTAATAACCCCTAAACCCCCGCTCCTGGAGCCCACCGCCACTCTAATAAACGTATTAACCCCTTAAACCGCCGCTCCCGTAGCCCACCGCCACCTACATTATACTTATTAACCCCTAATGTGCCATCCTCAACGTCACCGCCACTATATTAAATGTATTAACCCCTAAACCTAAGTCTAACCCTAACCCTAACACCCCCTAACTTAAATATAATTTAAATAAATCTAAATAAAATTCCTATCATTACCTAAATTATTCCTATTTAAAACTAAATACTTACCTATAAAATAAACCCTAAGCTAGCTACAATATAACTAATAGTTACTTTGTTTCTAGCTTAGGGTTTTTTTTTTATTTTACAGGCAAGTTTGTATTTATTTTAACTAGGTAGAATAGTTACTAAATAGTTATTAACTATTTACTAACCACCTTGCTAAAATAAATACAAACGGCTAGATTACGAGTTCTGCGTTAGCCTTAAAAAGCAGCGTTGAGAGGTCCCAACGCTGCTTTTTAACGCCCGCTAGTATTACAAGTCTGGCAGGTACAGGTCTACAGCTCACTTTTCTTCCGCGACTTTTGGCTACCGCAAATCCCCTTACGTCAATTGCGTATCCTATCTTTTTAATGGGATTTGCCTAACGCCGGTATTACAAGTATTGGAAGAAGTGAGCGGTACACCCTCTCCTGTCAAGACTTCTACCGCATTTAAAAGTCAGTAGTTAAGAGTTTTATGGGCTAACGCCGGAACATAAAACTCTTAACTAAAGTGCTACAAAGTACACTAACACCCATAAACTACCTATGAACCCCTAAACCGAGGCCCCCCACATCGCAAACCCAATAATACATTTTTTAACCCCTAATCTGCCGACCGGACATCGCCGCCACTTTAATAAATGTATTAACCCCTAAACCGCCGCACTCCCGCCTCGCAAACACTAGTTACATTTTATTAACCCCTAATCTGCCGTCCCTAACATCGCCGTCACCTACCTACAATTATTAACCCCTAATATGCCGCCCCCAACGTCGTCGCTACTATATTAAATGTATTAACCCCTAAACCTAAGTCTAACCCTAACCCTAACACCCCTAACTTAAATCTAATTTAAATAAATCTAAATAAAATTACTATTATTAACTAAATTATTCCTATTTAAAACTAAATACTTACCTATAAAATAAGCCCTAATATAGCTACAATATAACTAATTGTTACATTATAGCTATTTTAGGATTTATTTTTATTTTACAGGCAAATTTGTATTTATTTTAACTAGGTACAATAGTTATTAAATAGTTATTAACTATTTAATAACTACCTAGCTAAAATAAATACAAATTTACCTGTAAAATAAATCCTAACCTAAGTTACAATTACACCTAACACTACTCTATAAATAAATTAAACTAATTACAATTAAATTAAATAAACTAAATTACGGAAAAAAACAAAAACTAAATTACAGAAAATAAAAGATAAATTAAATTTTTTTAAACTAATTACACCTACTCTAATCCCCTTAATAAAATAAAAAGCCCCCCAAAATAATAAAATTCCCTATCCTATACTAAATTACAAATAGCCCTTAAAAGGGCATTTCGCGGGGCATTGCCCCAAAGTAATCAGCTCTTTAACCTGTAAAAAAAAATACAATACCCCCCAACATTACAACCCAGCACCCACATACCCCTACTCTAAAACCCACCCAATCCCCCCTTAAAAAACCTAACACTAACCCCCTAAAGATTATCCTACCTTGAGCCGTCTTCACCCAGCCGGGCCGAAGTCTTCATCCAATCCGGGCAGAAGTCTTCATTCGATCGGGGCAAAAGAGGTCCTCCAGACGGCAGAAGTCTTCATCCAGGCTGCATCTTCTATCTTCATCCTTCCGGCGCGGAGAGGGTCCATCTTCAAGACATCCGACGCAGAGCATCCTCTTCTTCCGACAGACTAACGACGAATGATGGTTCCTTTAAGTGACATCATCCAAGATGGTGTCCCTTGAATTTCGATTGGCTGATAGAATCCTATCAGCCAATCGGAATTAAAGTAGGAAAAATCAAATTGGCTGATACAATCAGCCAATAGGATTAAGCTCACATTCTATTGGCTGTTCCAATGCAAGCTCAATCCTATTGGCTGATTGGATCAGCCAATCGGATTGAACTTCAATCCGATTGGCTGATTGCATCAGCCAATCGGATTTTTCCTACCTTAATTACGATTGGCTGATAGGATTCTATCAGCCAATCGGAATTCAAGGGACGCCATCTTGGATGACGTCACTTAAAGGAACCGTCATTCGTCGTTAGTCCATCAGAAGAAGAGGATGCTCCGCGTCGGATGTCTTGAAGATGGACCCTCTCCACGCCAGAAGGATGAAGATAGAAGATGCAGCCTGGATGAAGACTTCTGCCATCTGGAGGACCTCTTCTGCCCCAATCGGATGAAGACTTCTGCCCGGATTGGATGAAGACTTCGGAACGGCTGGGCGAAGACCGCTCAAGGTAGGGTGTCAGGGGGTTAGTGTTAGGTTTTTTTTTTAAGGGGGGATTGGGTGGGTTTTAGAGTAGGGGTATGTGGGTGGTGGGTTGTAATGTTGGGGGGTATTGTATTTTTTTTTACAGGTAAAAGAGCTGATTACTTTGGGGCAATGCCCCGCAAAAGGCCCTTTTAAGGGCTATTTGTAATTTAGTATAGGGTAGGGAATATTATTATTTTCAGGGGCTTTTTTATTTTATTAGGGGGATTACATTAGGTGTAATTAGTTTAAAAAACTGTAATTTCTTTTTTATTTTCTGTAATTTAGTGTTTTTTTTTCGTAATTTAGTTTATTTTATTTTATTGTAATTAGTTTAATTTAATTTAGTTAATTTATTTATTTATAGAGTAGTGTTAGGTGTAATTGTAACTTAGGTTAGGGTTTATTTTACAGGTAAATTTGTATTTATTTTAGCTAGGTAGTTATTAAATAGTTAATAACTATTTAATAACTATTGTACCTAGTTAAAATAAATACAACGTTGCCTGTAAAATTAAAATAAATCCTAAAATAGCTATAATGTAACTATTAGTTATATTGTAGCTATATTAGGGTTTATTTTATAGGTAAGTATTTAGTTTTAAATAGGATTAATTTATTTAATTATAATAATTTTATTTATATTTATTAAAAATAGATTTAAGTTAGGGGGGTGTTAGGGTTAGGGTTAGACTTAGGTTTAGGGGTTAATACATTTTAAAACAAAAAAATTTTATTGAGACAAAATTATATGAAACAATATTGCCTGGAGATACAGAAAACTGAGGCTATAAAAACATATAACTGGAATACATATTTGAGTATTGTATAAGCCAAACATTTGTATACGTGTGTAGACAATGAGAAATAACAGCAAAAGAGAAAACGGACACAGGCAAAAATAGGGTCTTTTTTCTGAAAGTGATCTATTGTGGGTAAACGTTTGGATACTGTGTCTGTGGCTTTGGATATGATAGTGTTGGTGCTCTGATTTTGTTAGATTATATAGCGACAAGGCTCATGAAAAGTGAGCGCGATAGGGGTGAGGGAGAATAAAGGAGGGAAGAGAAAAAAAAAAAAAAAAAGAGGGGAGGAAGGGGGAAGGGGGATAGAAGGAGGGCAACGGTGGCGAGGGGATCTGAGATGGGGTCGGGGTTAATACATTTAATATAGTAGCAGCGACGTTGGGGCGGCAGATTAGGGGTTCATAATTGTAGGTAGGTGGCGGCGACGTTGGGGGCGGCAGATTAGGGGTTAATAAATATAATGTAGGTCTCTGCGATGTTAGGGGCAGCAGATTAGGGGTTCATAGGTATAATGTAGGTTGCGGCGGTGTTCGGAGAAGCAGATTAGGGGTTAATAGTATAATGCAGGTGGCGACGATGTTGGGGGCGGCAGATTAGGGGTTAATAAGTGTTAGATTAGGGGTGTTTAGACTTGGGGTTCATGTTAGGTGTAGACATAGAAAGTATTTTCCCATAGGAAACAATGGGGCTGCGTTAGAAGCTGGACGCTGCTTTTTTGCAGGTGTTAGGTTTTTTCCTATGGGGAAATCGTGCATGAGCACGTTTTAGCCAGCTTACCGCTACCGTAAGCAACGCTGGTATTAGAGTGAGATGTGGAGCTAAATTTGCTCAACGCTTACTTTTCTGAGGCTAACGCAGCCATTCAGAAAACTTGTAATACCAGCGTTGTTTAAAGTTCATTTACCTAGAGGTTTGATGACATTAAGCTAAGATAAACCTTCCTGCAAAGGCTTCTCCTCCTTGTAGGGCTGTGACAGAAAGTAAAAGACACTACACAAATATAGTGTAAAAAATAAGAGGTAAAATCCACATAATACTATTGTAATGTTTTCTATTAAAGGGATACTAAGCACAATTATTTTGTCATGATTCAGACAGAGCATGCAATTTTAAGCAACTTTCTCATTTACTCCTAGTATCATTTTTTCTTCATTCTCTTGCTATCTTTATATAAAAAGCAGGAATGTAAAGCTTAGGTGCCGGCCCATTTTAGGTTCAGCACCCCGGATAGCGCTTGCATATTGGTGGCTACATTAAGCCACCAATAAGCAAGCATAACTCAGGATGCTAAACCTAAAATGGGCCGGCTCCTAAGCTTTACATTCCTGCTTTTTAAATAAAGATAGCAAGAGAATGAAGAAAAATTGATAATAGGGGTATATTTGAAAGTTTCTTAAATTTGTAGACTCTTGTGAGCTGCTGGTGCAATGGTAAATACGGAGAGCGTATTGCTCCGCATTCAGCGAGGTCTAGCGGACCTGATCCGCAGTGTCGGATCAGGTCCGCAAGACTTTTAATAAATAGGGGCCATAATGTCTACATCGGAACAACGTTCCAATGTAGACAAATTGAAAACCTGCGATCGTGAGATTTCAATTATGGGATCGGGTCAGGGGGGCGTTCGTATGACGCTAGGCACGCCCTCCAGACTGCGATCACATCCAGGAAGCGCTGTTGGCTTCAGGACAGCCAAACGGCTATGGCATTGTATTCGGTCCTAATGGCGCTAATACACCATAATGGCGCTTAAAGGTTAGCATATGTTTTTCTACTGTTTAAATATTTGTTTAAAAATTATTTTTCACATGTATGTTAGAAATATTTAGATATTAACATGAATTTAATATTGGAAATATATGTATATACTCATGATATTACCAATAAGGTGTTCAATTTGCATTATTTGACAATATAAGAAAGTCTAATATAATTAGCCCCCAGGAAAGAAAAATGAAAAAGCAAAACACAAAACAATAGCGATAACTTTTTATTTATTTATTTAATTTTTAATTCTAGATGGAAAAAATTGTAATTCAAAATTGGTAACTGTATATCATATTTGTTGTTGACTGAAGTGCTCAGCTGCTAAACAGTCTAAGAGCAGCTCAGGATATATCTGCTTTGGAAAAAATTGTCTTCTAAGGAAATGGTGACGAAAAACAGCCAAATTTGGTGGCTGTAGATGAAGATATTAATTATCTCATTGTGATCTTTTTAAAATAATACAAGTGGTAAATAGGACATTTGGTGGTATAGTCCTATATAAAGTTGGTAAAATAGGATATTTGATGGTATAGTCCTATATAAAGTTAGTAAATAGGATATTTGGTGGTATAGTCCTATATAAAGTTGGTAAAATAGGATATTTGATGGTATAGTCCTATAAAAAGTTAGTAAATAGGATATTTGGTGGTATAGTCCTATATAAAGTTGGTAAATAGGATATTTGGTGGTATAGTCCTATAAAAAGATGGTAAAGAGGTGTTATAGTCCTTATAATGGTGTTACATAGGACATTAGGTGTTACATAGGACATTAGATGTTACTTAGGGCATTTGATGTTACATAGGACATTAGGTGTTACGTAGGACATTAGATGTTACTTAGGACATTAGATGTTATGTGGGCATCCGATGTTACATAGGACATTAGGTGTTACATAGGACATTAGATGTTATGTGGGCATTCGATGTTACATAGGACATTAGGTGTTACGTAGGAAATTAGATGATACTTAAGGCATTTGATGTTACATAGGGCATTAGGTGTTACAGTCTATATCAAAAAAATAAATGGGGAATGATAATTACTCTATGATGACTTCTACTTCCCATTCAAGAACATTTATTTCGATGGGGATATCTGCTCCCCATGAAACATCTATTTCTATAGAAGCATTAACTCCTGCTGGAACCTCTAGTGTTAGTTCTTCTATAAGAACAGCCTCGTTGCTATGCATCTCTGCTCTACAGAGTGGGCACCGGGTGCTTTCCTGCTCCCACCTATGAATGCATGCAAAGTGGAAAGTATGCTCGCAGGGCAGAATGGTTAGGGAGTCCTGGTCCTCATATTCCACAAGACAGATGGGGCATGTCTCTGGTGGGTTTTCATCACTAATATGCTGGCTAGCTTCCTCAGGCCTTGGTGGTTGTATCTGTCTTTCCACAGGAACATTAGGCTGACTTCTCCTATCACGTCTATTCCTACGCTCCTGTCTAGATGTTGCTAAAAAAATGCACCACCACAATGAATGGATATGTTAGTTAAACTATATGAATAGTAAACTTCATTCATAATACAAGATTTTAAGGACAGAATATATTTCTTAGAATTCTTGTGCCAATTTATAGTAATAAGCCAGTACAGGCAATTTATTTGTTGTTTTCAACATGAAATGGATACCTTTTCTGTCACCCTTTTCCATAATGTTTTCTCCTGTCACACTCAAATTACTATTTACCCATTTTGTAGAAGAGTGAAAGGAATGGCATAATAAGCCCCAGCAAGAACATCTGGGCAGTGTTCCCATAAAGTGATATTAAACAGTAAATACATTCTAGACATAATGAGGTATTCAAAGCAATGAAAATTCTTAGAATACAATATAATTCTTTTTTGTTTGCATAATTATATTAGTTGTTTAAGTATTGAATATATAAGGAAAAAGGTTTAGTTTCTATTGGGTACTTTAGTTTCTATAAAGTAAACGGTGCCACCATGTTTAAACTTAAACTTCTGAAGACAAATAGGGACAGATGTAAAATAGGAAATAAAAATATTGTGCAAACAAGGCAGTGTAGAAACTCGATTAGATTATTACTTTAACAATCCTATGTTCCAAACAGCTTTGTTTGCACAGTCTTTAAATGTAAGAAAACAACAATTATCAGAGCTAAATTACAGGAAAGGGGACAACATAAATAATGCAATTATAATGCAAAGTTTTTTAACTACACATAATTAAGCATTTTATTCTACTATCTCATACTGTTTAATATTCATTTAAGTAGGACTTCATGTGATGGTGCTCAGATTTTAAGAAAAAGACCTATCACTAAATACATTCATATGTGTTCATTTATTTTTTTAAATACAATGTATTACACTAACTCAAAACTGGGAAACAAGTGCTCCTGATTATAAAGACAGAGTTAGTGGCTTGCAAGTGAGATAAGTGTATCTTGAATTGTGTGTAACCTACCTGCATCATCTCTTTCAAGATCATTGTTGGTGGCATATGGGTCAAAGCGGTTATTTTGACGCCGTTGCCTTCTCCTTTCACTCATCCTGAATCAGTTTGAGCTACTAATAAAGTGTTGTGTCCTTTGATGAAGTGAGAAACTCACTGTAGGGCACACCAGTACCCTTGAGCAGCTATGAGTGCACACTCAGATGTTATAAGCAACTTCAAGGAACTGGATGAATATAAAACCAAATTGTAGTCACCAAAAAAATAAAGCTCTTTGGCTCCTCCAAGTTCTCCAGCTGCAGCCGATAAACGCCGTGCAGTTGAAATGGCACAGAAGCTACCAATCGCTGGCATTCTGTAGCAAGCCTTTATTATGTCATAATGGCTGCTGTCATTCTAGTAACACACAGAGTAACACTTTATAATGAAGTGATGTAAAGGTGAGGTGACATCACAATAGGTGCATTGGAGGCCATATTTGCTAGTTATATATTTCAGCATTTTATGTAACTTGAATACCAAGCACAAAAAAATGTAATGCTAGCAAATGAATATAATTATTATATATTTTTTTTTTGCATGGTTTATATTACAGCATTGTCCACTTTATTATGGTTTTAGACCTCTTTTAAAATGGTTTCTTGATAAATAAATAAATAAAAAAATAAGTGTTTCTTTGACAGGTAGACCCTGATCACATCTTTGTATTTGGGTCATGTAATGTCTGTGTACTTCTCTGAACATCCATTCTTTCATTCTTTATGCTCCATGCTTTAGCATAGGTGAGCCAACCTGTAGTTTTGAAAACACATTATTCAAAAGAGAGAAGACCCAGCACTTATTGTAACATGCTACTGGGGTCCTACACATACCCCACAAATAGAGTCCAGTAGTAGAAAGTACCAGCACCACTTGGTAATCTTCAATATCTGTTTATTTGAGACATCACACGGAACACATAGCACAACATTTCGGTCAACACCTGTGGTGCTGCTACTTTCTACTACAGTTTTTAAAACACAACCAGCTTTGCTTGAACCTTTCACTGGGAACTTATCCTTATCCATTCTCTTGAGTTTCAATTATTCTTCATTAAGGATTTGCAATAGATTTTGAAGCTGAAGGAAATGCCTAAAATCAGGATCATCTGTTTTTAAACCTTTCAGCTAAAGTCTTAACAACTATTAGCTGTGATACTATAGAAAAGATAAGATAGATATTATTTTTGTAACAAATGTATATTGTGCTGGTGCAAATGTATGTATATGTGTGTAAATGTCTCGTAGGCCTGCTTGCCTGCCTTTCTGTTTCTTTATCAACAAAACTCTCACCATGCCTCTAGAATTATATAAGACAAATCGGGTCCAATAATTTAAAGCCCTCTGCTTGTCAGGGCCAGATTGGGCAGCCGGGATACCGGGAAAAATCCCGGTGGGCCGCCTGCCTGCAGCTCAGCTGGGCCGAGCTGGGGCTGGGCTCAGCTCAACTGCTCAGGCTGGCTGGCTGCAGACGCTGCTGCTATAATGCGTTGCCGTGAATTGGTTGCCGGTATGAATATACAGATTACACTTCACGCACCATCCACTGTCTGACATCATGTGTGTCATTTATGTTTATTGTTTCTGAGTGATCATCATCTTACGTTACACGTCTTTCACACTTAAGTCTTTGTCTTACTGTACTTAAATGCTAACTAATTAACCCATTACTTTATCATCCATACCACCGTCCACCACTAACTACTGCAAGACGCAAGTACTAGTATTTCTTCATCATTTCATTGCCAAAAAATATATTTTGAGGCGGCGGCCGGGCCGGGAGCTCAGAGTGACTCAGAGACAGTGACTGACTGAGTCTGTGTCTGTAACTGTTAAATTGTCACTCACAGTCAGACTGTCACAGGCTCAGTCTGTGTCATCCATGTCACTCACAGTGTCAATGAACAATGTATGAGTATGAGGCGGCGGGCCGCGGGCCGCGGGCCGGGTCAGGTCAGGTGGGGCGGGCTGGCGGCTTACGTGAGTGACGTCACTGAAACTGTGTAGACTGAATCCGTGTCTACTGTCTTCTCACTCAGTCTCATCACACGTGCCCTGGGAGGAGTGCCTGCGCATGCGTGACGCGTCAGCGAGCCGACTTGAGGACGGAGTAAACTAACTTACTTGCAGCAGGAGGTGAGGCCACGTGGGGTCATGTGCGGAAGCATAGCAGGGACTAGACTGATTCTGATGGCGGGTCAGTTAGGGTAGGGAGTGGGGACAGTGCCAGCCAGCCAGGAAGTGGACAGTGGAGACAAAGTGAGTCAGTCTGAGTGTACAGTGGACAGTTGGACACACTGTCACACAGACTACAGACACAGTTCAACAGCAAGTTGATTGAAGTCTCTGGAATTGAATTGATCATCAACCATATGTACTACTAGTATATTTTTTTAATAATTAAATGTGATTGTGATGTGACTGAATGGTGAAGTAACAGTTTGTGAACATGATATGAACAGTGAGTCATATAAGCATCAGGGCATCAGACATCTACACTTTCACTTCATGCAGATATATTCATTATGGTGGAGATATATTTATTCATAGTGTTTTTACTTGGAGCATTAAAAAAACACTATGAATAAATATATCTCCACCATAATGAATATATCTGCATGAATTGTAGTGTAGATGCCATGCTATATAAAACAGTCTGCCATATTGTCTTTTCTTTGTCATAGCAGCTTCTCAAATTTACTCCTCATGCCAGGGGCCTGCATGCTATTATGAAACTGAAGCCAGGTTCCTCAGTAAAGCTTGCTTGAGAGAAGTCATACTTGAGTGACTGTGAAAGGTTGGCTGACTGTATATATCTAGCTTCTGAGTGAGACTGAGTGTGATTGAAGACATACTACTGACCGTGTCAAAAATGTTAAAATAAGGCAGACTGTTTTTATAAGCATGTCATCTACACTTCATGCAGATATATTAATTATGGTAGAGATATATTTATTCATAGTGTTTTTACTTTGAGCATTTTTGCAAAAGTAGGTGTTGGGCTCAGGGACAGCCTGTATATCACTATCATTAAAATACATTATGGTTGTATTTCACTATACAGTATATGTATATCACTATCATTAAAATACATTATGGTTGTATTTCACTATATATGTTTATCACTATCATTAAAATACATTATGGCCTAGATTTAGAGTTTTGTCGGTAAAGTCCCGCGTAGCTTACGCAGATTTTTTTCCTACCGCTGCTTACAAACAACGCTGGTATTGAGAGTTGTCTGAGGGGCTGCGTTAGGCTCAAAAAAGGGAGCGTTGAGCCGAATATACCGCCACTTCAACCCTCAATACCAGAGTTGCTTACGGTAGCGGTAAGCTGGCAAAACGTGCTCGTGCACGATTCCCCCATAAGAAACAATGGGGCAGTTTGGGCTGAAAAAAAACCTAACACCTGCAAAAAAGCAGCGTTTAGCTCCCAACGCAGCCCCATTGTTTCCTATGGGGAAACAGTTTCTAAGTCTGCACCTAACACGAACCCCAAGTCTAAACACCCCTAACCTTACACTTATTAACCCCTAATCTGCCGCCCCTGCTATCGCTGACACCTGCATTTTATTATTAACCCCTAATCTTCCGCTACGGACACCGCCGCCACCTACATTATCCCTATGAACCCCTAATATGCTGCCCCTAACATCGCCGACACCTACATAATATTTATTAACCCCTAATCTGCCCCCCCCAACATCGCCGCTACCTTACCTACACTTATTAACCCCTAATCTGCCGACCGGACCTCGCCGCCACTATAATAAATGTATTAACCCCTAAACCGCCGCACTCCCGCCTTGCAAACACTAGAATAAATAGTATTAACCCCTAATCTGCCCTCCATAACATCGCCACCACCTAACTTCAAGTATTAACCCTTAATCTGCCGACCGGACCTCGCCGCTACTATAATAAATGTATTAACCCCTAAAGCTAAGTCTAACCCTAACACCCCCCTAAATTAAATATAATTTTAATCTAACGAAATAAATTAAATCTTATTAACTAAAGTATTCCAATTTAAAACTAAATACTTACCTGTAAAATAAACCCTAATATAGCTACAATATAACGAATAATTGTATTGTAGCTATTTTAGGATTTATATTTATTTTACAGGCAACTTTGTATTTATTTTAACTAGGTACAATAGCTATTAAATAGTTATTAACTATTTAATAGCTACCTAGTTAAAATAATTACAAAATTACCTGTAAAATAAATCCTAACCTAAGTTACAATTAAACCTAACACTACACTATCAATAAATAAATTAATTAAATAAATTTCCTACAATTACATACAATTAAATAAACTAAACTAAATTACTAAAAAAAACAAACACTAAATTACAAAAAATAAAAAAAGATTACAAGAATATTAGGCTAATTACACCTACTCTAAGCCCCCTAATAAAATAAAAAAGCCCCCCAAAATAATAAAGGTCCCTACCCTATTCTAAATTAAAAAGTAATCAGCTCTTTTACCAGCCCTTAAAAGGGCTTTTTGTGGGGCATGCCCCAAAGTAATTAGCTCTTTTGCCTGTAAAAAAAAATACAACCCCCCCAACATTAAAACCCACCACCCACATACCCCTACTCTAACCCAAACCCCCCTTAAATAAACCTAACACTACCCCCCTGAAGATCTCCCTACCTTGAGTTGTCTTCACCCAGCCGGGCCGAAGTCTTCATCCCATGGGGTAGAAGATGACATCCAGACCGGCAGAAGTCTTCATCCTATCCGGGCAGAAGAGGACATCCGGACCGGCAGGCATCTTCATCCAAGCGGCATCTTCTATCTTCATCCATCCGGAGCGGAGCCCTCTTCTTTCCAGCCGACGCGGATCCATCCTCTTCAAACGACGCCTACTCGCCGAATGAAGGTTCCTTTAAATGACGTCATCCAAGATGGCGTCCCTCGAATTCCGATTGGCTGATAGGATTCTATCAGCCAATCGGAATTAAGGTAGGAAAATTCTGATTGGCTGATGGAATCAGCGAATCAGATTCAAGTTCAATCCGATTGGCTGATCCAATCAGCCAATCAGATTGCGCTCGCACTCTATTGGCTGTTTCGATCAGCCAATAGAATGCGAGCTCAATCTGATTACAAGAATATTAGGCTGTGGGTGGTGGGTTTTAATGTTGGGGGGGTTGTATTTTTTTTTACAGGCAAAAGAGCTGATTACTTTGGGGCATGCCTCGCAAAAAGCCCTTTTAAGGGCTGGTAAAAGAGCTGATTACTTTTTAATTTAGAATAGGGTAGGGACCTTTATTATTTTGGGGGGCTTTTTTATTTTATTAGGGGGCTTAGAGTAGGTGTAGGTTTAATTGTAACTTAGGTTAGGATTAAATTTTACAGTTAATTTTGTAATTATTTTAACTAGGTAAAGTTGCCTGTAAAATAAATATAAATCCTAAAATAGCTACAATATAATTATTTGTTATATTGTAGCTATATTAGGGTTTATTTTACAGGTAAGTAATTTTAAATAGGAATACTTTAGTTAATAAGAGTTAATTTATTTCGTTAGATTAAAATTATATTTAATTTAGGGGGGTGTTAGGGTTAGGGATAGACTTAGCTTTAGGGGTTAATACATTTATTATAGTAGCTGCGAGGTCCGGTCGGCAGATTAGGGGTTAATACTTGAAGTTAGGTGGCGGCGATGTTAGGGAGGGCAGATTAGGGGTTAATACTATTTATTCTAGTGTTTGCGAGGCGGGAGTGCGGCGGTTTAGGGGTTAATACATTTATTATAGTGGCGGCGAGGTCCGTTTGGCAGATTAGGGGTTAATAATTGTAGGTAAGGTAACAGCGACGTTGGGGGGACAGATTAGGGGTTAATACATATAATATAGGGGTCGGCGATGTTGGGGGCAGCAGATTAGGGGTTCATATGGATAATGTAGGTGGCGGCGATGTGCGGTCGGCAGATTAGAGGTTAAAAATATTTATTATAGTGGCAGCGATGTGGGGGGACCTCGGTTTAGGGGTACATAGGTAGTTTATGGGTGTTAGTGTACTTTAGAGCACAGTAGTTAAGAGCTTTATATACCGGCGTTAGCCCATAAAGCTCTTAACTACAGCCTTTCCATGGGCGTTAGGAGTCTTGTCAGTAGAGGGTCTACCGCTACTTCAGCCAAGACTCTAAATACCAGCGTTAGGAAGATCCCATTGAAAAGATAGGATACGCAATTGGCGTAAGGGGATCTGCGGTATGGAAAAGTCGCGGCTTGAAAGTGAGCGTTAGACCCTTTCCTGCCTGACTCTAAATACCAGCGGGTGGCCAAAAGCAAAATTAGGACCCCTTAACACTGCTTTTGCCGGCTAACGCAGAACTGTAAATCTAGACGTATGGTTGGTATTTAGTGTATTGTTATACCTAGGTTACAATACTACTTAGGTTTGCAGACTTTTTATTAAAAACACTTTCAGCCTGTATTACATATCCACCGTATTGTTCCATTAAGTGATTTCAGAATGTAAAGTTGTATTTTATCCAAATTAAATAATACATTCTTTGCTGTTTAGAGCACTTATACTGAGTCTACAGCATTATTTCTGGAAAGTTTCAAAATTGGTATGGGTTGGGCTGGAGGGGGCGTGGCTTGGTTGGATGGGGCGTGGCTGGGCTGGAGGGGCGTGGCTGGGCCGGTCCATACAAATTTCCAGGGCTGGTCTGATTTCCCATTACGGCCCTGCTGCTTGTGACAAGAAATATTCTATCTCACAAGTGTCACAAGGTTTTAACACCTGATGACTGTGAATGTCAGTAGAGGGGACTGGGGAGGAGGCATATTAATAGATGTTTATTTACAATTTTGGGCTAGATTACAAGTGAAGCGCTATTTTAACGTGTGCCCGTAAATGGGCAAATCAGCCCGTTTATGGGCGCATGCTAAATAACCAGCGATTACAAGTGGCTGGTTAATACAACAGTGAGCTAGCGGTAGCACTTTGCGCTAGAATTCATTAACCAGAGATCAGATCTCTGGTTAATGAAAAAAAAATTGTCCCCCAATTTCCCTCAAAATAAAGTGGAGAGTTCATTTATAAAAAGAAAAAAAATATGAGCATCTTTTTTTTTTTATTAAAATAACTGCACGAAGCAGTTCTAAGGGGTTAAAGTGAGGGGATGTGGGGTGTTAGAAAAATACAGCACTGAAAAGTGCCTTTGCATTGCAGTCTATGGGGACTGTGATTTCACTGTAAATATTTATGTATATGCTTATATACAAATATATTTATGTTTTAATATTTGTATATAGACACATATAAACACAAATATATATTTATATATTGATATACATATATATTTTATATTTTCTGCCCAACGCTCTGCGACTTACCCCCCTGCACTGCGCTAGGTTCTTTTCTGTGTCTATCGGCATCAGAATGAGGCTCCCATTAGAGCCTACAGAAGCTCAATCTTGTGAGCGTAAAGCTTCCATTCAAGTTCAACAGGATTGAGATCTGGTGACTATGCTGGACACTCCATTAAAGATATAATACCAACTGACTGCTTCTTCACTAAATAGTTCTTACATAGTTTGGAGCTGTGCTTTGAGTCATTGTACTGTTGTAGGGGGAAATTGGCTGCAATGAAGCGCTGTCCTCAGGGTATGGTATGGCGTTGCAAAATGGAGTGATAGCCTTTCTTCTTCAAGATCCCTTTTACCCTGTATAAATCTCCCACTTCACCACCATCACCAAAGCACCCCAAAGCCATCACATTGCCTCCACCATGCTTGAAGGATGATGTCAAGCAGTCCACCAGTATCTTATCAATTGGTCTGCATCTCACAAATGTTCTTCTTTGTGAACTGCACACCTCAAACTTAGATTTGCCTGTCCATAACACATTTTATTTCCAGTCTTCCTCTGTCTAATGTTCTTTTGCACATCTTAATCTTTTCCTTTTATTGGCCAGTCTGAGTTTCTTTGCAACCCTGTCTAGAAGGCCAGCATCACGGAGTCACCTCTTCATTGTTGACTTTGGGACTGGTATTTTGAGGATAGTTTTTAATGAAGCCCCCAGTTGACTACCTGTGAGGTGTCAGTTTCTCAAAGTAGACACTCTAATGTATTTTTCCTCTTGCTTAGTTGTGCCCCGGGGACTCCCACTCCTCTTTCTATTCTGCCTACAGCTAGTTTGCGCTTTTCTGTGAAGAGAGTAGTACACAGCGTTGAACGAGATCTTCAGTTTCTTGGCAGTTTCTCGCATGGAATAGCCTTCATTTTTCAGAACAAGAATAGACTGATGAGTTTCAGAAGAAAGTTTTTTGTTTCTGGGCATTCTGAGCCTATATTCAAACCCACAATTGCTGGTGCTCTAGATACTTAACTAGTTTAATGAAGGCCAGCTTTATTGCTTCTTTAATCAGCACGACAGTTTTCAGGTGTGCTAACTTAATTGCAAAAGGTTTTTTTTTTTTTTTTTTTTAAATATCTTTTAATTGAGAAACATAAGATATCAATACAGTTAAATGTATAATAGCAAAAACATAAGCTAGATAAAATACAGTATATTGATGGTTATCTATCAAGTAAAGTGTCAGAACCATTGCAGTACATATTTGGATAGGAGTAACATAGTGGGATTGCAATCTGTATATAAGGTGTTGAGTGGAGAATTATATGAATCCCATTTTTAGGCATAATGTATGACAGTTTCTCAGTTTTTAACTTTATAACAACAAAATAAAATTGTGGAACTCATTACCAAAGGAGGTAGTGAATGCCACTACCATAGATACATTTAAAAATAGTCTGGATAAATTTCTGTATATAAACAAAATTCATGGATATGATTGCTAGTATTAAATGGGTCACATTTTAATGGGGTTATTTAAGCTTAACTGGAGCTTTTTGTAAGTATTTTAGATTTGTATAGGTTGAACTTGATGGACTTCAGTCTTTTTTCAACCTTATCTACTATGTTACTATGTTACAAACAAAACACACAAGAAACAGAAAACAAAAACAAAAATGTAGACCCCCCAGGGAATGAGCATTTTCTATCATTGTTGGGTATAGATAGCCCTCTTTGCAAGTCGACTTTTCTGGAAGGCGTAGATGAGTACATGCCACATCTAATAGTCAGACAATTTTAAGAATATCGTTCTCGAGTTCAGCATTCAAATGATTGACGTTAGGATATGTTCCATTTTATTACAAAATTTCTAAGTTATTAAAAAAAAAAGAAAAATGATAGAGTACAGATTGTAGACTAAGAGAAGAAGGTGGTGCAGGGTAATTGGAAACTTAGTATGTCCAATGTAATATGATATACTGTACTACTGGAGGACTGGATTAACAACAATGATATGGGAAATTGAGCAGAATCAGCCCATAGCAGCAAGTGACTGATAGATAACATTATCTTGCTATAAATTGATATTGGTAGAGCATATCACAGGACGTAGAGATAAATCTAATTGATGTATAGTTAACATGAAACCAGCAGGGTTGCTTTGGAGAAGTGACATTATTATGAGTAAGCAGGCAGGTTAAACTCACTCAGTTTAGGGAATATCTTAAAAATCTTAATAAGAGTAGATGACAATAATGATTAAAGGCGTGATGATCTAGTGTCCTTCACTCCTATGTAGCGCAAGTAATTTAATTCAGTTGCATAAATATAAAACAGAGGTTTACTATAGCAAGTAGTACACTTAATAATCCTTCCTTTTTTAAAGATCCATTAGAGGTTTATACATGCCATATAAAACTAAATCTATCATCTTTGATAAGGAGTCGCTCCAATCTTTAGGTGTTTACAGCCTTAACCTTTTCTAAATGTGTTATCAGGGGTTAGTGCAGGTATACAGTCGGATTGTCATAAAACATAGCGTGTCACATATCTAACGTAATATATAGCTCACCCATTTAGGAAGTGAAAGAGGAACAATTAGGTGTCTAGTTGTGACACGTTTCACTGGTACCAGAGACGTACTTGTGGCCTTATATCCCCTTTTTTTAATTTCTTTTATTCATTCCCCACTTTCCCTGAGGGGCACACCCTAAATAAAGCGCTAAGAAAACACATACAAAAAGAAAAAGAAAGCAAGTAACATAGCACTATGCATATTTGTCTTTGATAGACATCTAGCAGGTCCATATATGCTGTACACAAAGTCTTAATCTGTTCAGAAAAAGTTCAGATAAAAATAAATAAGAGCTTTTCGTATGTAAGAAGCTATTCAAGTGTGTTATGGACATTGCTCAAACGGGTCCATATTGTGTAACTGTAACCCAACATCCGCTGAGTAAGGCCAGATAGAAGAATCATCCTATTCCCATACGGATTAGAGACAGATAACGGTGCTTCAGAGGAGCAACATATATTCCTATTGAACGGTTGTTGAGCAAACCCCGCACACACACATCTTGCGGTTCTTGCTTTGTATGTTCCTTGTTCCTATTGAGAAGCCTGACATTGCTAGAGTTGTTGGCTAATCGTGTAGACATGCTTTTTATTTGGTAAGTAGGGTAGATATACTGGTTTTCAGGTGTAGTACTGGACCTATACTGGGAATTCAGTGGCTCTCCCTTAGTTATTTCGATACTAGTAGTAGAGACGTGAGCGGCTTCTCCTTTAAGAGTCGGTTTAGAAACTATGTCCGGAACTGTATTGAATACCGGGTGGGCCAGCAGAGATGTCAGTGAGCCTTTCTCTGATCTTAAAATTTGCTCCCTGGCGGGTGTCGGCAGGCTCATGCAGGAGGGAGTTGCTCCGGTCGTCTTTGTTATTGCCTCTTTGCCTGCTTTTTTTGCTGACAAGCTTGTTCCATTGCTCTCACCATGTTGCATAGACTAGCGCAGGATGTTAGAAGACAGTATATTTTAGGCAGAAGTGCGGCTTTCAGCTTAGCTATGATGAAGGTATCATTGAAGTGTTCCTCTGTGAAGAGTATCTCCATTATACAAGATCAGAAATAAGTCTCGACAGATGCTAGATTGAAGCAGTGCTAAGTGCAACGTGGCGGCAATCAGCCTACTACTGTGCCAGACAGCCTTTTCAATTTCAATTTGCTTCTTGGTGGCCAAGGGTTGGAATGCCACAAGTGTTGCCAAGGGAGAGAAGGATGGCGATATGTATAGCCTCTTGTAACTCCAAGCTTCACAGAGCTTCAGGAATCAGTGGCCATCTTAAAACGCTGCAAAAGGGTTTTTAATGATTAATTAGCCTTTTTAAATGATAGAATTTTATATATTTTTTGTTGCATTCATTTTGTTTGTTCCATACTCTAGCACAGCTGAACCCAGTATGTTGCTTTGATTCCTAGAGGCCTATTTATCAAGCCGTCAACCGCAAATACGCTGGAATTCCGCAGTGTAATTGTGGAGAGCCTGATTCCCCTTATTTATCAAAGCCTACAGACCGGCAAAAGTTGAAATCTGTGATGTTACATACAATCTGCCGTTCTCAGTCCGACACAGATTAATGCTTACGTTATTACAGATGTTCCGAATACAAATTCGACACTATCTGACAACTTTTGCAAGTTATCAAACTGCTAACAGGTACGATCGCCACTACTCCGGCCCAGCGTACCTGGTTTTCAATCCGCCGCCCTGGCGGCCGCCAATGACATAGGAATCAATGGGAGTCTGAAAGCAGCAAAAGCTTATGTTCGCTGCTGCCCAATATCCCATTGATTCTAATGAGAGAATAAAAGTTATGTTTACACCTAACACCCTAACATAAGCCTTGAGTCTAAACACCCCTAATCTGCCACCCCCTACATCGCCACCACCTACATAAAATATATTAACCCCTATCCCGCCGCTCCCGGGCCCCGCCGCAACTAAATAATGTTATTAACCCCTATCCCGCTGCTCCCGGACCCCGCCGCCACCTACATAATGTTATTAACCCCTATCCCCCCACTCCAGGACCCCGCCGCCACCTACATAATGTTGTTAACCCCTATCCCACTGCTCCCAGCCCCGCCGCAACTAAATAAAGTTTTTAACCCCTATTCCTAAACTGCTACCCTAACACTGCGCTAACTGAACCACCACTGCAAGGATTAATTTCCACTTTAAGTATATGGCTGTACCCTGCACCCCTGACTTAATTCAAATATATAAAAAAACAATAATTATTTTAATATATAGTCAGGATGAGCTATTAAAAAAGCACTCCTTAACATATAGGCATATTCACTTGATATGTTTAACAATAATATCAGTTTACAAATACAAATATATAAAAAAGAAAAAATCTTTAAACAAAACTATACATTGCACAATGCTAAAAATACTAATAATACTAAAATACTAAAATAAATTAAATTAAATAAAATTTTGCTAATGGTCTCACCTCGATGTCCCTAGGAGTATGGTAAAAATTGCTATGTCTTTAGATTCTTATATGCAAATCCTCCTGTCTCTGTAGATGAGAGCGGTGCTGCTTCACTGATCGCAGAAGGCTGAAGAGCGCCCAGACAACTGTTAACTGTAAACACAAAAGAAGAACAGAGCGCAACCGCAACTCAAGGTAAAAGTTTTTATTATTTCTTCGAGCGCTAAAAACAAATTGCACTTACAAGATGTTAGAAGTATTTAAGCCTTTTGGTTTAAAAGTTCACTGGACCGCAATCACGCTGACAGCTCTCCACGCTGAAATCCGGAATGGCGTCTCTGTGAAATCCGCAGGCACGGGTATCGATAACCCCAGGCTGTAATTATACTTGCAACTGCAATTGATATGAATGTCTGCAACAGTGTACCTTTTTACATAGGTCTACGCGTTTCGTCCTTTTCAACAGGACTTTTTCAAGACTCAGGACTTCTAGTTCAAATTCGCGGGGATCCTTTCTTTTAAACACCTGCTCCAATTCTATAGGCTGGCCCTCAGACCAATCCAGAGGACGGATCAGACGCACCTACTCCCAGTCTTATTTTTACTGCCGCGGTGTGTTTGACTGGAGCTGCCGGTCTCTGCACTAACAATTCTAATAGATACAACTCTAAATCATGACAACAACACAATTCATATAAATTCAGGTTAAACAATATTAATAATAAATAAATAAACTCACGCTATAACTTGAAATACAGAGTATTAATACTTGGCAATTTAAAATTACTATTAAGAGGAAATCTGCTAAAAGTTCTTAAAGGGATATTTTACCTACCTTATCTCTCCTATACCTAACGCTTGCTCAAAATCTATTGAGTACTTTGCTTAGCTAAAAATTTATTAATTATTTATACTGTACCAACACCTGTCCTGATTACTCATAACACAATAAATAAATAAAAGTTCAGTTAAAAAAATTTAAAATTTAATTAAAAATTGAAGAATATAGTAAAATAACAAATTTGTTGTACACAATAAATATGTTCATTACTAAAAAGGATTTATTTTTATTATTATTATTATTATTTCTATACATATGTATACCCTCTTATACACATCAAAGAATTAGATCATAAATGCCTGTAGGTCCAAATCTATATTTAACCCTCTAGGGACCAAGCAATCAAGTGTTTGAATCCACTTGGTTTCTTTTTTCCTCAACAAAGTTAATCTTTGATGTGGATTAGTGCTCACTGGTACTGTTTCTAAAATACTGATTCTTAGACTTCTAGGATCATTCTTATGGAATATTCGAAAATGGTCAGATACACTGTGTGTCTTGAGGCCTTGTTCTATGTTGTAAATATGTTCATAGCATCTACGCTTCACTTTTCTCTTAGTCCTACCCACATAGACACACCCACATTTACATGTTAAACTATACACAACATATGTGGATTGACAGGTACCTCGAGATTTAATAGGAAAAGATTTTGATTGACTTGTATCCATGATAGAGTCCCTATTCCAAATTAGGGGACACATGAAACAATTCTTACGGCCACACTTAAAAGTCCCTGGTTTCCCTTTAGCCCAATGATCTAATGTTCCATTGCCTTGTTGTTTAATACCTTCTAACATTGGTAATTTAGAAGGGGCAAGTATATTCTTGAGGTTCCTATTCTTCTTGTATACAATATTGGGTTTATCTTTGATTACTCCCCTAAGTAAGGGGTCTTCCATCAGAATCCCCCAATGTTTGTTTAGGATCTTTTTGAAGAAACCAGCACCTTCATTAAAAGTAGTTATGAACCTAATTGTGCTATCTTTTGACCCTTCACTATTACTTTCTTTCTCCTTTGGGCATAAAAGTAAATCCCTACTACAAGCTGTATTCCTATTTCTAGCATCTATTATTAGATCCTTGTCATACTCTTTCTCCAAACATTTCTTTTCTAATACATCAGCTTCCTTAATAAAGTCCTCTATTCTAGTGCAATTTCTGCGAACCCTACGGAACTGCCCATAAGGAATATTTTGAATCCATGATCTTTTATGGCCACTATTGGCATTTAAAAATCCGTTACTATCGGTGGATTTACGGTAATTTTTCACCATTACTGTATTTGGAGTACCCTCAATAAAAAATTCCACATCTAAAAATTCTATACTAAATTTGGACATTTTACTCGTAAAAGATAAATTATAAGTATTATTATTAATATAATCAATAAATTCTTTGGCCAATATTTCATCTCCTTGCCATATAATAATGATATTGTCAATGTATCTTAGATACCTGATGACATTATTAAGAAATGGATTACTGTTCCATATTTTATTTTCCTCGAACTGAGCCATATAAATATTGGCATAAGAGGGTGCCATTGGAGTACCCATGGCAGTCCCTTGAGTCTGCCTTTAGAAATTACCTTGAAAATTTAAATAATTCTTACTTAATATAAAGTCTATTGCTTTAATTAAAAACTCCAGATGTTTGCTTGATATACCACTATTAGCTCCAATGATATTGAAGGCTTCAATTCCTTTATTGTGGGGAATGCTAGTGTACAATGATGATACGTCGCACGTTATCTATATATAGTCCTCTTTCCATAATAAACCTTCTAACTGTGTGATAACGTCCAACGTATCCTTGATATAGGATTTAATTCTTTTAACAATGGGCTGCATAAAAAAATCAATGTACGTCGATAAATTGCTAGTGATAGATTCTACCCCTGAAATAATGGGACGACCAGGGGGATTACAGGGATCTTTATGCAGCTTGGGAATATGATAAACAGTAATCCATTTCTTAATAATGTCGTCAGGTATCTAAGATACATTGACAATATCATTATTATATGGCAAGGAGATGAAATATTGGCCAAAGAATTTATTGATTATATTAATAATAATACTTATAATTTATCTTTTACGAGTAAAATGTCCAAATTTAGTATAGAATTTTTAGATGTGGAATTTTTTATTGAGGGTACTCCAAATACAGTAATGGTGAAAAATTACCGTAAATCCACCGATAGTAACGGATTTTTAAATGCCAATAGTGGCCATAAAAGATCATGGATTCAAAATATTCCTTATGGGCAGTTCCGTAGGGTTCACAGAAATTGCACTAGAATAGAGGACTTTATTAAGGAAGCTGATGTATTAGAAAAGAAATTTTTGGAGAAAGAGTATGACAAGGATCTAATAATAGATGCTAGAAATAGGAATACAGCTTGTAGTAGGGATTTACTTTTATGCCCAAAGGAGAAAGAAAGTAAAAGTGAAGGGTCAAAAGATAGCACAATTAGGTTCATAACTACTTTTAATGAAGGTGCTGGTTTCTTCAAAAAGATCCTAAACAAACATTGGGGGATTCTGCTGGAAGACCCCTTACTTAGGGGAGTAATCAAAGATAAACCCAATATTGTATACAAGAAGAATAGGAACCTCAAGAATATACTTGCCCCTTCTAAATTACCAATGTTAGAAAGTATTAAACAACAAGGCAATGGAACGTTAGATCATTGGGCTAAAGGGAAACCAGGGACCTTTAAGTGTGGCCGTAAGAATTGTTGCATGTGTCCCCTAATTTGGAATAGGGACTCTATCATGGATACAAGTCAATCAAAATCTTTTCCTATTAAATCTCGAGGTACCTGTCAATCCACATATGTTGTGTATAGTTTAACATGTAAATGTGGGTGTGTCTATGTGGGTAGGACTAAGAGAAAAGTGAAGCGTAGATGCTATGAACATATTTACAACATAGAACAAGGCCTCAAGACACACAGTGTATCTGACCATTTTCGAATATTCCATAAGAATGATCCTAGTAGTCTAAGAATCAGTATTTTAGAAACAGTACCAGTGAGCAGTAATCCACATCAAAGATTAACTTTGTTGAGGAAAAAAGAAACCAAGTGGATTCAAACACTTGATTGCTTGGTCCCTAGAGGGTTAAATATAGATTTGGACCTACAGGCATTTATGATCTAATTCTTTGATGTGTATAAGAGGGTATACATATGTATAGAAATAATAATAATAATAATAATAAAAATAAATCCTTTTTAATTAATTTTTAATTAAATTTTAAAAAATTTTAACTGAACTTTTATTTATTTATTGTGTTATGAGTAATCAGGACTGGTGTTGGTACAGTATAAATAATTAATTAATTTTTAGCTAAGCAAAGTACTCAATAGATTTTGAGCAAGCGTTAGGTATAGGAGAGATAAGGTAGGTAAAATATCCCTTTAAGAACTTTTAGCAGATTTCCTCTTAATAGTAATTTTAAATTGCCAAATATTA
Source organism: Bombina bombina (assembly GCF_027579735.1). NCBI lineage: Eukaryota > Metazoa > Chordata > Amphibia > Anura > Bombinatoridae > Bombina > Bombina bombina. The sequence continues at coordinate 86,453,927 of NC_069507.1, read as the reverse complement.
ATACTCTGTATTTCAAGTTATAGCGTGAGTTTATTTATTTATTATTAATATTGTTTAACCTGAATTTATATGAATTGTGTTGTTGTCATGATTTAGAGTTGTATCTATTAGAATTGTTAGTGCAGAGACCAGCAGCTCCAGTCAAACACACCGCAGCAGTAAAAATAAGACTGGGAGTAGGTGTGTCTGATCCGTCCTCTGGATTGGTCTGAGGGCCAGCCTATAGAATTGGAGCAGGTATTTAAAAGAAAGGATCCCCGCGAATTTGAACTAGAAGTCCTGAGTCTTGAAAAAGTCCTGTTGAAAAGGACGAAACGCGTAGACCTATGTAAAAAGGGACACTGTTGCAGACATTCATATCAATTGCAGTTGCAAGTATAATTACAGCCTGGGGTTATCGATACCCGTGCCTGCAGATTTCACAGAGACGCCATTCCGGATTTCAGCGTGGAGATCTGTCAGCGTGATTGCGGTCCAGTGAACTTTTAAACCAAAAGGCTTAAATACTTCTAACATCTTGTAAGTGCAATTTGTTTTTAGCGCTCGAAGAAATAATAAAAACTTTTACCTTGAGTTGCGGTTGCGCTCTGTTCTTCTTTTGTGTTTACAGTAACCCCTATTCCGCCGCTCCTGAAGCCCACCGCAACTAAATAAAGTTATTAACCCCTATTCCGCCACTCCCGGACCCCGCCGCCACCTAAATAAATATATTAACCCCTATCCCGCCGCTCCCGGAGCCCACCGCAACTAAATAAATGTATTAACCCCTAAACCCCTGGCCTCCCACATCACTACCACTTACTAAACCTATTAATCACTAAATCTAACAGCTCGCTAACTTTATATTAAAATTTCCTCATCCCTATCTTATAATAAATTTAAACTTACCTTTAGATTTAAATTAAACTATATAAAACTAATAATTAACCTACCATAACTATTATACTAAAATTAATTAACCTACCCTTACTATTATACTAAAATTACATTAAACTACAAATTAAATTAACTAAATTACATATTTAAAAACCTAACCCTACTCAAATAATTTAAATCTACTATTAAAAATTACAAAGTTACAAAAAACTAACAACTAAGTTACACAAAATAACAAACACTAAGTTACAAAAAATAAAAAATAAATTATCAAATATTTAAACTAATTACACCTAATCTAAGAGCCTTATGAAAATAACACCCCCCCCCCCCAAAAAAAAACCCTAGCCTACAATAAACTACCAATGGCCCTTAAAAGGGCCTTTTGCGGGGCATTGCCCCAAAGAAATCAGCTCTTTTACCTGTAAAAAAAAATACAAATACCCCCCAATAGTAAAATCCACCACCCACACAACCAACCCCCCAAATGAAAACCTAATCTAAAAAACCTAAGCTCCCAATTCCCCTGAAAAGGGCATTTGGATGGGCATTGCCCTTAAAAGGGCATTTAGCTTTTTTCCGCCCAAAGTCCCTAATCTAAAAATAAAACCCACCCAATAAACCCTTAAAAAAACCTAACACTAACCCCCGAAGATCCACTTACAGTTTTGAAGACCGGACATCCATCCTTAATGAAGCAGCAGAAGTCCTCATCGAAGCCGGCAGAAGTCTTCATCCAAGCGGGCCAAAATCTTCATCCAGACGGAATCTTCTATCTTCATCTATCCGGCGCGGAGCAGCTGCATCTTCAAGACATCCGGCGCAGAGCATCCTCTTCAATCGACGTCTTCTTCCAAATGAAGTTTCCCTTTAAATGATGTCATCCAAGATGGCGTCCCTTAGATTCCGATTGGCTGATAGATTTCTATCAGCCAATCGGAATTAAGGTTAAAAAAATCCTATTGGCTGTTGCAATCAGCCAATAGGATTGAGCTTTCATCCTATTGGCTGATCCAATCAGCCAATAGAATGCAAGCTCAATCCTAAGGGACGCCATCTAAGGGATGTCATTTAAAGGGAAACTTTATTTGGAAGAAGACGTCGATTGAAGAGGATGCTCCGCACTGGATGTCTTGAAGATGGAGCTGCTCCGCGCCGGATGGATGAAGATACCGTCTGGATGAAGACTCCTGCCGGATTGGATGAAGACGTTGGCCCGCTTGGATGAAGACTTCTGTCGGCTTTGATGAGGACTTCTGCTGCTTTGTTGAGGATGGATGTCCGGTCTTCAAAACTGTAAGTGGATCTTCAGGGGTTAGTGTTAGGTTTTTTTAAGGGTTTATTGGGTGGGTTTTATTTTTAGATTAGTGAATTTGGGTAGAAAAAGAGCTAAATGCCCTTCTAAGGGCAGTGTCCATCCAAATGCCCTTTTCAGGGCAATGGGGAGCTTAGGTTTTTTAGATTAGGTTTTTATTTGGAGGTTTAGTTGTGTGGGTGGTGGGTTTTACTGTTGGGGGGGGTGTTTGTATTTTTTTTACAGGTAAAAGAGCTGATTTTGCAAAAGGCCCCCGCAAAAGGTTTTTTTTTTATTTTGGGGGGGGGGGGGGGTATTTTATTTTCATAGGGCTCTTAGATTAGGTGTAATTAGATTAAATATTTGATAATTTATTTTTTATTTTGTGTAACTTAGTGTTTATTTTTTTGTAACTTAGTAATTCTTTATTGTAGATTTAAATAACTTGAGTAGGGTTAGGTTTTTAAATATGTAATTTAGTTAATTTAATTTGTAGTTTAATGTAATTTTAGTATAATAGTTAGGATAGGCTAATGAATAGTTTAATATAGTTTAATGTAATTTTAGTATAATAGTTAGGGTAGGTTAAATAATAGTTTAATATAGTTTAATGTAATTTTAGTATAACAGTTAGGGTAGGTTAATTAATAGTTCACTATAGTTTAATTTAATTCTAAAGGTGCTTAAATTTATAAGATAGGGATGAGGTAATTTTAATATAAATGTTGATGGTTGTTAGGTTTAGGGGTTAATAGGTTAATTTATTTTATGGTGATGTGGGGGGCTGGCAGTTTAGGGGTTAATAGGTTTAGTTAGTGTCAGCGATGTTTGGAAACAGCGGTTTAGGGGTTAATAGGTTTAGCTAGTGTTGGTGATGTGGGAGGCCAAGGATTTAGGGGTTAATACATTTATTTAGTTGCGGTGTGGTCCGGGAGCGGAGAGATAGGGGTTAATACCTTTATTAGAGTTGCGGTGGGCTCCGGGAGCGGAGGGATAGGGGTTAATACATTAAGTTAGTTGCAACGGTGTCGGGGAGCGGCGGAATAGGGGTTAATAAGTTTATTTAGTTGCCTCGGGGTCCGGGAGCGGCGGGATAGGGGTTAATAAGTTTATTTTAGTTGCGGAGGGGTCGGGGAGCAGCGGGATAGGGGTTAAACATTTTAGTATAGTGGCGGTGTTTAGTGACAGGATATAAATAAAGCTGGGAAAAAGCCGAATAGCAGCGAGATCGATGACTGTTAGTTAACAACAGTCCGCTGCTCATCACCCCGTACTTGTTGCTTGGCTTTTTGACAGCTTTTTTGTTAAATATGGAGAGCGTATTCAGGTCCGCGGCGGCGATGTTAGGCGATGTCAGGCGAGGTGCCGTTGAATGCAAGAAAGTTGACGGCTTGATAAGTAGGCCTCCTAAACACAACCAACTTTGTTAAAAGAACTATCCACAATGGTGCTTTTGAATAATTATTGGGGGGGGTTTTAAGAGCCTAGTTTACTGTAAATATCTAAATTTGAACAGCCAATAGGATGTAAGCAGCTCTCATCCTATTGGCTGATTTGAAAATTTCAGCAAATAGGAATGCAAGCTACCCCAATATAAAAGGGATGCCTTGCATTCAATCTTCAGTGTGCGGCGGAGATTGCATTAAGAAGAGACTTCATGTTGGAATGCCGCCGCCATCAATCGCTCCACCGGGAGAAGACCTTTGTCTGCTGGGATGAAGATGGAGCGCCGCTCTTCAGGAATGGTGAGTACTGATTCAGAGGTTAGTGTTAGGATTTTATATACTGTATATATTCTTTTTATAGATTAGGTTTTCTTTTTTTTTTTTTTTTAATGGGCAGAAAAAGATCTTAATGCCCTTTAAAGTTTAAGGGAAATGCCCATACAAATGCCCTTTCAGTAGGGATGGGCAAATGTTTCGCAACATTCGAAAAACGAAACGAATTTTAACAAATTTGTTCGTTCGAATCGAATTTCTAATGTATACATAACATTCTAACATTCGATTTTCGAATGTTCGGTTTCGAATTTTATGATTACATTCGAAAAAATTTGAATTTATATTTGTAATAGTATTTCTAATGCTTTCTTTAAATGTAATATTCGAATTATGCAATATTCGAATTCGAAAAATTTGAATTTATATGTTTGTAATAGTATTTCTAATGCTTTCTTTAAATGTAATATTCGAATTATGCAATATTCGAATTCAAAAAATTCGAATTTATATGTTTGTAATAGTATTTCTAATGCTTTCTTTAAATGTAATATTCGAATTATGCAATATTCTACAGTGGGGCAAAAAAGTATTTAGTCAGCCACCAATTGTGCAAGTTCTCCCACTTAAGAAGATGAGAGAGGCCTGTAATTTTCATCATAGGTATACCTCAACTGAAACAAATCCAGATAATCACATTGTCTGATTTGGAAATAATTTATTTGCATATTATGGTGGAAAATAAGTATTTGGTCACCTACAAACAAGCAAGATTTCTGGCTCTCACAGACCTGTATCTTCTTCTTTAAGATGCTCCTCTGTCCTCCACTCATTACCTGTATTAATTGCACCTGTTTGAACTTGTTATCAGTATAAAAGACACCTGTCCACAACCTCAAACAGTCACACTCCAAACTCCACTATGGTGAAGACCAAAGAGCTGTCGAAGGACACCAGAAACAAAATTGTAGACCTGCACCAGGCTGGGAAGACTGAATCTGCAATAGGCAAGCAGCTTGGTGTGAAGAAATCAACTGTGGGAGCAATAATTAGAAAATGGAAGACATACAAGACCACTGATAATCTCCCTCGATCTGGGGCTCCATGCAAGATCTCACCCCGTGGGGTCAAAATGATCACAAGAACGGTGATCAAACATCCCAGAACCACATGGGGGACCTAGTGAATGACCTGCAGAGAGCTGAGACCAACGTAACAAAGGCTACCATCAGTAACACACTACGCCGCCAGTGACTCAGATTCTGCAGTGCCAGACGTGTCCCCCTGCTTAAGCCAGTACATGTCCAGGCCCGTCTGAAGTATGCTAGAGAGCATTTGGATGATCCAGAAGCGGATTGGGAGAATGTCATATGGTCAGATGAAACTAAAGTAGAACTGTTTGGTAGAAACACAACTCGTCGTGTTTGGAGGAGAGAGAATGCTGAGTTGCAACCAAAGAACACCATACCTACTGTGAAGCATGGGGGTGGCAACATCATGCTTTGGGGCTGTTTCTCTGCAAAGGGAACAGGACGACTGATCTGTGTACATGAAAGAATTAATGGGGCCATGTATCGTGAGATTTTGAGTGCAAACCTCCTTCCATCAGCAAGGGCATTGAAGATGAAACGTGGCTGGGTCTTTCAGCATGACAATGATCCCAAACACACCGCCTTTGCAACGAAGGAGTGGCTTCGTAAGAAGCATTTCAAGGTCCTGGAGTGGCCTAGCCAGTCTTCAGATCTCAACCCCATAGAAAACCTTTGGAGGGAGTTGAAAGTCTGTGTTGCCCAGCGACAGCCCCAAAACATCACTGCTCTAGAGGAGATCTGCGTGCAGGAATGGGCCAACATACCAGCAACCGTGTGTGACAACCTTGTGAAGACTTACAGAAAACGTTTGACCTCTGTCATTGCCAACAAAGGATATATAACAAAGTATTGAGATTAACTTTTGATATTGACCAAATACTTATTTTCCACCATTTACAATGTGATTGTCTGGATTTGTTTCCACATTTTGTCTCCCATAGTTGAGGTATACTTATGATGAAAATTACAGGCCTCTCTCATCTTCTAAAGTGGGAGAACTTGCACAATTGGTGGCTGACTAAATACTTTTATGCCCCACTGTATATAGAAACATTTGAAATTATATATTTGTATCTATTATGTATCAATTTACTAGATTCCCTCCCTACCACATGAACTATTGTACGTCTGAATAGTATTTGTTAAATAGAATGTTAAATTTGAAATTTCAAATCTGGACATTCGATATAATTATAAACATTCGAATTCGAAAGTGACATTCGAAAATTGTAAATAGCATTCGATTATAGAATTTTTAAGAATATTCATTCTTATCAACATTCAGATTTATAATTCGAATTTCGGTAATAACATTCGTTCTAACATTTGAAATTCAAAAATTTACACATTCGCCCATCCTTACCATATACAGAGATGGCAGAAGCTCTGTTTATTCCAAAAACATTTTTTGAAAAGAGGTCACAATTAAAGGCTGGAGGAAAGAATATGTAATCTCCTGCAATGTAAAGTTTTTTCACTGTAAGAGCAATCAAATTGTGGAACTCATTACCTAAGGAGTTAGAAAAAGCCAATACCTTAGATACATTTAAAAATGATTTAGATACATTTCTGGCTAAAACAGAATTCAGGGATATTTAAGCTCAACTTGTAAGTATATTAAGATTTGTATAGGTTGAACTCGATAAACTTATGTCTTCTTTCAACCTCATCTACTATGTTACTATGTTAGAATGTTATATGAACATTTGAAATTCAATTCAATTCCAGGAATGTATTGAAATTTGTTTTAAATTTTGAATGTTTTGAAACATTCGCCGAACCCTATATATGACCAAACATTTAGCATCTTGCAACATAGAAGAAGGGCAAGTCTTCATACTAGGCATGGGCAAAATGTTAACATTGGTTTTGCAAATGGGGTTGCCACCTGTCTGGAAATTACCTGGACAGTTCGGGTTTCCATATGTGTGTCTGGGTTTGAAGCTGAGTCAGGCCCGGACATCAAATGACCAAGTTTGTTGGGAAACAGCCGCAGACAAAAAGAAAAAAATAACAAGCAAGTTATTTCTCTCTTGCGTGTTTGCGTCTTTGTGTGGGAGTGTGTCTGAGTGTGTAAGTGTCTTTGTGTGAGAGTGTGTGAGAGTGTGTAAGTGTCTTTGTGTGAGAGTGTGTGAAAGTGTCTTTGTGTGAGAGTGTGTGAGAGTGTGTAAGTGTCTTTGTGTGAGAGTGTGTGAGAGTGTGTAAGTGTCTTTGTGTGAGAGTGTGTGAGAGTGTGTAAGTGTCTTTGTGTGAGAGTTTGTAAGTGTCTTTGTGTGGGAGTGTGTCTGAGTGTGTAAGTGTATTTGTGTGAGAGTGTTTAAGTGTCTTTGTGTGAGAGTGTGTGAGCGTTTGTAAGTGTCTTTGTGTGGGAGTGTTTCTGAGTGTGTAAGTGTCTGTGTGAGAGTGTGTAAGTGTCTTTGTGTGGGAGTGTGTCTAAATGTGTAAGTGTCTTTGTGTGAGAGTGTGTAAGTGTCTTTGTGTAGGAGTGTGTTAGAGTGTGTAAGTGTCTTTGTGTGAGAGTGTGTGAGAGTTTGTAAGTGTCTTTGTGTGGGAGTGTGTCTGAGTGTGTAAGTTTCTTTGTGTGAGAGTGTGTAAGTGTCTTTGTGTGGGAGTGTGTCTAAATGTGTAAGTGTCTTTGTGTGAGAGTGTGCAAGTGTCTTTGTGTGGGAGTGTGTGTGTCTTTGTGCTTTTTTGTTTGTCAGTGTCTTTCTGTGTGTGTGAGTCTGTGCGTGAAGGAGCGAGTATATTTGTGTGAGAGAGAGAGAGTGTGTGTGAGAGAGAATGTGTGTGAGAGTGTGTGTGTTAGTGTGTGAGAGGAGAGTGTTTGTGTTAGTTTGTGAGAGAGAGTGTGTGAGAGTGTTAGTGTCTTTGTGTGCGTGTGAGAGAGTATGTGTGTGTTAGTGTGTGAGAGTGTGTGAAATTGTAAGCGTGTGTGAGAGAGTGTGTGAACTTAAGCTGGCAACTCTATTTGCAAATATGGTTGCAGGCAGCACCAGTTGTTTTGTTTCAGTGCCAGATATATCATTATGAAAGTGCTACACATAAAGATCTGGATTTCACAGATGTGTGTTACTCTTTCACACTGATATATCTGTCACTGAAACGAATGCCGATGTCTTCAGCCATATTCACAAACTAATGCCAAATCCCAAAATTTTGCCCAAGCCTACTTCATACCTCAATAAGTTGGTGCTTGTGCTACATACATTGAAGGGCTCAATGACTCTGATATTGACAGTTGGTAAAGTCAGGGAATCTGATGATAAATGTGCAACCAGGAGCTGGAAACACTGTCTGTAGTTGCAGGCATTTAAAAAAAAAAAGAAATAGTTTGTAACACAGCAAACAAGTAAGTAGGTTTTGGAAGTATATTGACCATGTTTCCTTCAAAAAACACCCTATGTAAATCAATCACAATATGCATCTATTAAATATTGTATTATTCTCATCTCATGTGTAAACTTCAGGAGATTTTCAGATGTCAGTTTGCCAAGTTATTATTGTATTGTTCTTGCTGTTATACTATAGGGGTGGAGGAAGGCGAACTCCCCACATTGTGCTGCCTGGGTCCAAGAATGAAATGACTACCCATAATTAGGGTGACCATATTGCCGCTTTAAAAAGGGACACATATGAAAAATACATGTCAGGGTTCTTATACAAAATATTTATTTAAACAGCCCTGACATATGCATTTTTCATATGTGTCCCTTTTTAAGCGGCAATATGGTCACCCTACCCATAACTCTCTATCCATGGGTAGAAAGCCAAAAACCATGGCTGTTGGCAAGAAGAAGCAGTGGGACCTTGGAGTTGGGTTTTTTCCGCCCCCCTGTATCATGTGACAGACATCAGCAAATCACAGACTAGTATACTTATACCCTGTGAGCTTGTGCACATGCTCAGTAGGATCTTGTCCTCCAGAAAGTGCAACATTTGATAATGGAAGTAAATTGGAAAGTGTCTTAAAACTGCATTCCCTATCTGAATCATAAAAGTTTATTTTGACTTGAGTGTCCCTTCAAGGTAATGAAGAAAAAGAAACAACACATCTTTATGGCACATTTTGTAAAGGTAAACAGATTATTTTGTGCCTTAGCTTATTCTGCTGAAGCAATCACAACATATTCACTTTGCAGGTCACAGACATTAAAGGGGACACTCAAGTCAAAATTAAACATTCATGATTCAGATAGAGATCGCAATTTTTTTTTTTTTTAAATTTCATTTTTATTATATTTCAACATGTTTATACATTTTTAAGCAGTTTTCAGGAAACAGAGAAGGTTAAATAAACAATGAAAAAAAAACAACCAAACAACCGTGATGATTCAATAATTCTAACAATCATTCATCTCTAGAGTTTCCTATTGAATTATATTATTTCTATAATTCCTTAAACAAAAAACAATAACAAAGGAGAGGGGAAGGGGAAAAAAGAAAAAAAAAAAATTTAACAGAGAAAAACAGCACTATTTCCCTTATATACTTTATGCATACAGTCAACAAATCAAACCAATCTATTGTTTATACTTTTTATAACCAATAATACTCCTAAATTACCTTCAAGTTAATTAAGAATTAGTATGCTCAAGATAATTTTTCTTAGTTGATCAACCTCAGTTCAATTTTATATTATTATTATTGCAGTCCAGACTCATATCTGTTACTTCTCAATACTTCCACCAAGAGAGAGAGAGAGAGAGAGGGAGAGAAAAAAAAAAAAAAAGGGGGAAGAAAAAAAAGAGGGGGAGAGGGGGGAAAGGGAATTTCCACATTCGCCCCCCCCCCCCACCAAAACCTTTGATTCCTATCCATTTACCATAACCCCAGTTGTACTAGCTCTGTGTTTTGGAAGGGAAATACAATATAGTCTATCTCTGTGGCCGAGAGGGATTTAATAAATGGTGCCCATTTACTAAAAAAATTTCTGATGTCAGAATCATTATTAATATCTGTGTCACGTTCTAATATGCATTGTTTTTTGAGGAAATTTTTTATTTCCACCACACTAGGGATTTCTCTCGTCTTCCATTTTTTAAATATTAAGTACCTAGCTGCCATTATAGAGACACTTATTATTTTTTCATTTGATTGTTGTTCTATCTGATTATCACAGCAAAATATAATTAAGCTTGCCGATATCTCCAGAGGGGAGATCCTGAGAGTAGTATTGATCCAGAATTCTAGTTTTCGCCAAAATTGCCTAATCGGGGGACAGTTAACTATCATATGTAAGAGATCTGCCGCAATTAAGGAGCACTTAGGACATTTAAAAAAATTCATGTTCTGGAGCTTATAGCCTTTTTCCGGAGTATAGTGAAATTTATGTAATAACTTAAGATGAGCCTCTCTCCATGTTGCTGAAAGAGTAGCCATTGCCACTTTATGAATAGATTTTTGTATAAATGTATGGTCAATATAATCCTGGGCCAAAATTAGTCTCCAATCTTGAGCAATTTTCTCTAAAGTATGACTTGCTCTGTTTGCTCCTAAGAGGTAGTAGCAATAAGAGATGGACATACGTCCCTTCTTAACTAACGTGAGCCAATCTTCTAGATCTCCCAAATCCCATTGCCACTCTCCCTCCCTCGTTAGCTCTAATGCATAGTGCCTTACTTGCAAAAACGCAAAGAACTCCTTATTAGAGAGGTTGAAGCTATTTTTAATTTCTTCAAAAGTTCTAACACATTTTTTTTCCTTATCAATGAATTGGATCATTGTGTTCAGTCCCACCATTTGCCATTTCTTAAAAATTGCAGAATCCAGTCCTGCTTGAAATAATGGGTTACCCAGAACAGGGAGATATTTTGAAACCTTGCAGTTGATAGAAAGAAGCTTCCCTATCTTCCACCAGGCCTTTAGAGGATTAAAAATCATTTTGTTCTCCTTAATTTTAGATGGCAAACCTTTTAAGTCACAATGCAGCAGTGCACATGGAAGGTATGGGTCACAAACACTATCCTCCAATGCATTGTTTAAAACGTAGTTATTACAGAAGATCCAATCTGCTGCAATTCGTGCTAAGAAAGCAAAATTGTAAAGCCGTATATCAGGTAATGCAAAACCAGCAAATATTTTAGCATGTGTTAGTTTGCTCAGGGCTATCCTGGGTTTTCTCTTCTGCCAGATGAAGCTTCTGAGCCAGCTGTTTAGCCCTCGAATATCCCTATCATAAAGTATTAATGCTGTGTTCTGTAATACATATAATAGTTTGGAGAGAAGAACCATTTTAAACAAGGCTATCCGTCCTGAAATAGAAAGAGGTAGATTTTCCCAGAGTCTAAGTTTATTTTTAATTGTGGTCATAATTGGAGAAATATTAAAATTATATAGATCCCGTGGATTAGTAGGTATTACTATGCCTAAATACTTAAATGACTCATTAACTATTCTAAAAGGACTATTCACCAAGGAGTCTTTATTTTTTCTAAGCCAGTACAGCTCTGATTTCATCACATTTATTTTATAACCAGAGAATAGTCCAAATTGGTTAGTGATTTCCAGCAGCTTAGGTATATTAACCCTAGTGTTTGACAGATAGACAAGGATGTCATCTGCGTATAGGGCTAGTTTCATCTCCTGTCTACCTATCGCCACCCCTTCCAGCTGTGACCTAATCCTGATGGCTAATGGTTCAATACATAGGTTAAAAAGGAGAGGAGAGAGGGGGCAACCCTGCCTAGTTCCTCTGTTAAGCACAATTTGTGAAGAGACAGTGTTATTCACAATTAAGCTTGTTAAAGGAGAGTTATACAGATTCATAACGAATTTGAGGAAGTTTCCTCCAAACCCAAACCGTCCCAATGAAGTAAAAAGATGGTCATGTTGTATCGAATCGAATGCCTTCTCAGCATCGATTGACACAATGGCCAGGTCAGGAGTTTGTTCCCCCTCTCCCCTCTCCTTCCTCCCCATGTTATAAAAATATTCTGTTACCACTAAAACCTCTCTGATTTTTGCTGAAGAATTCCGTGAATTTAGAAAACCTGCTTGGTCTTTATTTATAATATTCGGTAATATCTTTTGTAGCCTTTTAGCCAAGATTGACATGAAAACCTTATAGTCGACGTTTAATAAGGCTATTGGTCTGTAAGATTCCCTTTGAACTGGATCCTTTCCACTTTTAGGAATAAGTGTTGTGAAGGAGGCAGAAAAAGCTTTCGGCACCAATTCTCCTTTAATATACATAGCATTATATACATTACTAAGATGAGGCGCGATTTCTGAGGAAAGGATCTTATAGAATTCGCTTGGTAACCCATCCGGGCCTGCAGCTTTATTGATAGCGGATTCAGAGATCACCTTCTCTATTTCTTCTGCTCTTATCGGGGCATTAAGAGTCTCTATTAATTCTACAGATATCTTGGGACAACTAATTTTACTCCAGAACTCCTCTGCCTGTGTTAAATCATATATTTTAGAGGCATATATATCTTGATAATATTTAACCAGTTCCTTATGTATCTCTGTGTTCTCCGTAAGGAGCTTCCCATCTACAAGAAGTTTTTCAATAAGTGATGGCTTTTTCTCGTTTTTGACCAAATTAGCAAGTAATTTACCAGATTTGTTTCCATATCTGTATAGTTTAGATTGTAATTTTAACTCTGACTGAGTTTCTCTATAGATAGAAAAAGTGTCTTTATCGTTTTTCGCCCGAAGATAACTTGCCCAGTTAACCGAATTTCTTGTCAAGAGGAGACGATTATATGAGTTAATTACTGCATTATTTAGCTCTCTTTCTCTTGATCTTAATTTTTTATTTATCATTGCATTATAGGCAATGATTTCACCCCTCATAACTGCTTTGGCTGCCTCCCAAAAAATCAGGGGGCGGTCCCAATATTCTCTGTTGCACTGAATATAATCTTCAAATTTAATCTTCAGCTGAATTTTGAATTTTGTATCTGATGCTAGGAAGGAGGGAAAGTGGAAACGCGAAGAGCCTGTTCTAGGGCCTGTCAGTTGGAAATTCAGGGAGATTGGTCCATGATCAGAGAGAAAGATAGGTAATATCTTTGCTCTTATTTTGGCTGTGCACAGCCTTTCGTCAATAAGGAAAAGATCTATTCTTGACATAGTCTTATGTGCTTTGGAAAGGCACGTGAATTCCCTAACGTCAGGATTCTGAATCCTCCATATGTCTCTAATGTTCAAGTTTTGGCTGATTTTAGTCAGCAGTTTAGATTCTAGATTATCTTTCTTATTCTTTTTAAATTTCTCTTTCTCCCTTAACCTGTCCAAAGGACAATGGGGGGCCATATTAAAATCCCCTCCGAGAATTAAATATCCTTCCCTGAAAGAGAGAATCCTGGCTTGTAGTTCATTCCAGAATTCTGAATCAATAGTATTAGGTGCATAAATATTACAGAGTGAAAAAATTGTCTTGTCAATTTTAATCTTTAAAAAGATATATCTCCCCTCTGGATCAGGTAAAATCTGGAGAGTGTCTGCTTTAAGCCTTTTCCCCATCAATATGGGGAATAGAGATCAATAGAGATCGCAATTTTAAACAACTTTCCAATTTACTTCCATTAACATAATGTGCATAGTCTTTTTATATTTACACTTTTTGAGTCACCAGCTCCTACTGAGCATGTGCAGGAATTCACAGAATATGCATTTGTGATTGGCTGATGACTGTCACATGATACAGGAGAAGTGGAAATAGAATTAACTTTAAAATTTGTCAGAAAAATATCTACTACTCATTTGAAGTTTAGATAAAATGTTCATGTATTTGTTGATTATGCAAATCTACTGCATTTACTGGTCCTTTAAGCTTATTTTAAAGTGACAGTGCACTCATACAAGCATCTAATAAGAGTTTATTGTATGCAAAGCTGCTGCAGGAAACCCCTTTTAAATTAACTAGTATTTCTTTCCCGCTCCAAATGGGAGGTTGATTTATTCTGTTCCCTCTCATTTATATAGGTTTTTTACAGCCAATACTGTAATGTTGCATTTAAAACGACAACAAAATGACAGAGCTATTTGTAAACAATTTAAAACACTCCAGCTGTAAAAATGGATCAGTAAGAGCACACTTAAAGGACCATAATACCCAAATGTTTAAACACTTGAAAGTGCTGCAGCATAGCTGTAAAAGGCTGACCAGAAAATATCACCTGAACATCTCTATGTAAAAAAGAAAGATATTTTACCTCAAAAGTTCCTCAGTAGCCACATCCCATTGTAAAGGACTTCTAAGCAACAAATCAGTATGTCTGTCCCGGGACAGCGGAAGGAACGAGCTTTCGTGCACACTCATCTTATTTCCCTATTCAGTGTAAGGAAGTTTACTATGAAATCTCATGAGAGTTAAGTCAAATCTCATGAGATCACAGTAAAAGAGTTCATGACCTCAGCACTGCTGATGCTGATTGGCTGCTGTTCATTTCTTCATTTTTTTATTTTTTTTTACCTGCAGCTGAGCAGCAGTTGAGTATAACTTTTTACACAGAACTTACTCTGCTGCGCTGAGGAGATTGTGAGGTAAAATATCTTCCTTTTTTACATAGAGATGCACTTTTTACAGTTATACTGCATCAGTTTCAAGTGATTTAGCATATGAGTATTATGTCCCTTTAAATGGAAAACAATTAAAGTACAATGTCCCTTTAAACAGTCCACCTTGTATGACTTGCCTTTCTTTAAAGGGATATGAAATGTAAACATTTTCTTTTGTGATTAAGCTGTCTGGAGCACTACATGGCAGGAAATAGTGCTGTCACATTGCTCTTGCAAATGGATAACATTCTTGCAAAACTGCTGCCATAAAATGTTCCAGAAATCGACTGGCTCCTGCTTTTCAACAAAAGATACCAAGACAAAATTATCATTGAAGCAAGAAAGTTATTTAAAATTGCATGCTCTATCTGATTCATGAAAATAAATGTGGTTTGCACATTTCTTTAACAACTAAATGCATTACATATATATATAAAAAAAACACTCTTCTACAGTATAGTTAAATATTATTTAGAATCTTCAACATCAATTTGCTTTTGTCATCGACCTCAAGATCTATTAACCTAAATATAAAGTTTATTTCCCTAGTAGACTGGCATCTGACATTTAATTCAGCTTGAACTCGCTTCGGGTTTTGCTTTACTGATTTGGAAACAAACATCAAGAAGCCTCGGGCTGTAGCAACATTTATTTAATTTTCAGGAAAGGGCATGGGAAAGAGCAAAGTTAATTTTGGTGATGAGTTCTAGTACAATTTCTCTTCTGTTCCTCCATCAAAGGGAGAAAGACAAGAGAAAAGAACAAATCTAATAAATACATAGCTCTTTCAAAAGGCGCAATTAACGAATGTAAATTACAAAAAGTTAGAGACACATTTCATTTCATGACACGTTTAGCTTATTGTTTAAAGGGACATTAAACTACAGCTCCTGTTTTAATAGCTTAAAGGGACAGTCAAGTCGAAATTAAACTTTCATGATCCAGATAGGGCATGCCATTTTAAACTTTTCAATTTACTTTCAATTTACTTTTACCATCAAATTTGCTTTGTTCTCTTGGTATTCTTTGTTGAAAGCTAAAGCTAGGTAGGCTCATATGCTAATTTCTAAGCCATTGAAAGCTGCCTTTTATCTCAGTGCATTTTGACAGTTTTGGACAGTTAGACAGTGTTAGTTCATGTGTGTGATATAGATCATATTGTGCTCACTCCCGTGGAGTTATTTATGTCAGCACTGATTGGCTAAAATGCACATTTGTCAAAAGAAGTGAGATAAGGGGCTGTCTGCAGATGCTTAGATACAAGGTTATCACAGAGGTAAAAAGTGTATTAATATAACACTGTTGGTTATGCAAAAACTGGGGAATGGGTAATAAAACGATTATCTATCTTTTTAAACAATAAAAATGTTCGAGTAGACTGATAATGATGAAGCTCGGCCTCTTGGAAATCAAGTATTCTCCCAGCCTGTGACAGAAGCTGTGCGCATTCACAGATCAGTAATATTGCCTTTTTTTTACCGCTCTATAATGTGCCACTGTGCGTCAGGTTAGGGTGCATGATACAAAGCAGGAACTTTAGAGTTGCTCCATATTCTTGTTAAGTGTTTTTTAAAATATATTTTGTGTAACTGTAAAACTGTGTAAAAAATGCAAAAATGTAAAGTTAACATAATATATCATGCACACTAACCAAAAGCACATTATAGAGCTGTAAAAAAGTGGACAATATTACTGATCTGTGAGTGAGCACTGCTTCTGTCACAGGATGTGAGAATACCTGAGCTCCAAAATGGCAGCCCCCAGTACAAAGAGGCGGAGCTTCAGTATCTGGCACCTTTACGCTATTAAAACATGGGGACTGATTTGTAAAGAGCTGCAGGAACAGGATGAAATGCAATTACATAGTGGGTAGTTACTATTCTTTTGTAGCTGTGCAAAGCAGTTTACTGTCCCTTTAAAGTCTCAAAAATAACCTGGTTCAAGTGTTTAAAGGAATGTTAAACAGTAAATACATGCTAGACATAATGATGTATTAGCCTTAGAATAAGTTGTAGATGCATTTTTTACAATTATATTTGTTTAAATATTGAAATTATAATTGTAAAGGTTTAGTTTCTTTAAAGCAATAGGCGCCGCCATGTTTAAACTAGTTTTCTTTTTATCTTGGTTTGTGCAGACAAACCTGTGTGGAATCCCTTTTTGGTCAGTCTCTTTTATTGCCTGTTTAACATATTTCTCTAATTGCTTACAGCAGGGCAAACAGATAAGGAGGGACTTAAGTTAAAAAATGGTGGAGACGATTAGTTTATAAAAACTTTATCTCTGAAACCATTTTCAGAGATAAATTACAGGAAAAGGGAACAAAATAAATAATGAAAGTATATTGCAAACTTGATTAACTACACATAATTAAACGTTTTTTTATCACAATCTCATACTGCTTAATATCCCTTTAACGTATTTAACACATTTATTTTATGTAGCAAACATTTTTAGACTGCCCATATACTAATAATATTTATACTTGTCTGGCTGGCCCATTTTTGGTTCACAACCTGGGCTGTCCTTGCTGATTGGTGGATAAATGCTGTCCAGGGTACTGAACCAAAATTGTCTGGCTCCTTAGCTTAGATGCCTTATTTTTCAAATAAAGATAGCAAGAGAACAAAGAACAATTGAAAATAGAAGTAAATTAGAAAGTTGCTTAAAATTGCATGCTCTATCTGAATCATGAAATAAACATTTTGGGTTTAGTATCCCTTTAAAGTATTATTGCTTGTAAGAAAGACAGCAAGTAGTCAAAATACGCTGAGTGATTTTTATCAGAGCTGTTTAAACTGTGAATAAATTCTTATACTGACTTCAATGGACTTGATTTTTGTCGTGAATAAAGCAATACACCATTCTCCTGTGAGCACATTCACTTTGGTGTGTTATTTTTTTCAGCATGGTTAATGCAGTTTCTTTTTTCTGGGGTATAGTGGTGTTCCAGAAATAACCGTATCAAACCCAAAGACAGATCTACAAGCTTCCTGAAAAGAATGTGCCCTGTGGTCAAAGACGTTTAAAGGGACAGTCAAGTCCAAAAAAACTTTCATGCTTCAGATAGGGTATGTCATTTTAAACAACTTTCCAATTTACTTTTATCACCAATTTTGCTTTGTTCTCTTACGGCTAGATTTAGAGTTTTGTCGGTAACGACCCGCGTAGCTAACGCATGCTTTTTTTCCCCCGCACCTTTTAAATACAGCTGGTATTTAGAGTTCACAGAATGGCTGCGTTTTCAGTGCGTTAGGCTCCAAAAAAGGAGCGTAGAGCATAATTTACCGCCACTGCAACTCTCGATACCAGCGGTGCTTACGGACGCGGCCAGCTTCAAAAACGTGCATGTGCACGATTCCCCCATAGGAAACAATGGGGCTGTTTGAGCTGAAAAAAACCTAACACCTGCAAAAAAGCAGCGTTAAGCTCCTAACGCAGCCCCATTGTTTCCTATTGGGAAACACTTCCTAAGTCTGCACCTAACACTCTAACATGTACCCCGAGTCTAAACACCCCTAACCTTACACTTATTAACCCCTAATCTGCCGCCCCCGCTATCGCTGACCCCTGCATATTATTATTAAACCCTAATCTGCCGCTCCGTACACCGCCGCAACCTACATTATCCCTATGTACCCCTAATCTGCTGCCCCTAACACCGCCGACCCCTATATTTATTAACCCCTAATCTGCCGCCCCCAACGTCGCCTCCACCTACCTACAATAATTAACCCCTAATCTGCCGACCGGACCTCACCGCTACTCTAATAAATGTATTAACCCCTAAAGCTAAGTCTAACCCTAACACTAACACCCCCCTAAGTTAAATATAATTTAAATCTAATGAAATAAATTAACTCTTATTAAATAAATTATTCCTATTTAAAGCTAAATACTTACCTGTAAAATAAATCCTAATATAGCTACAATATAAATTATAATTATATTGTAGCTATTTTAGGATTAATATTTATTTTACAGGCAACTTTGTAATTATTTTAACCAGGTACAATAGCTATTAAATAGTTAATAACTATTTAATAGTTACCTAGTTAAAATAATTACAAAATTACCTGTAAAATAAATCCTAACCTAAGTTACAATTAAACCTAACACTATACTATCAATAAATAAATTGAATAAACTACCTACAATTATCTACAATTAAACCTAACACTACACTATCAATAAATTAATTAAATACAATACCTGCAAATAAATACAATGAAATAAACTAACTAAAGTACAAAAAATAAAAAAGAACTAAGTTACAAAAAATAAAAAAATATTTACAAACATTAGAAAAAGATTACAACAATTTTAAACTAATTACACCTACTCTAAGCCCCCTAATAAAATAACAAAGACCCCCAAAATAAAAAAATGCCCTACCCTATTCTAAAATTAAAATAGAAAAGCTCTTTTACCTTACCAGCCCTGAAAAGGGCCCTTTGCGGGGCATGCCCCAAAGAATTCAGCTCTTTTGCCTGTAAAAAAAAACATACAATACCCCCCCAACATTACAACCCACCACCCACATACCCCTAATCTAACCCAAACCCCCCTTAATTAAACCTAACACTAAGCCCCTGAAGATCTCCCTACCTTGTCTTCACCACGCCGGGTTCACCGATCGATCCAGAAGAGCCTCCGATGTCTTGATCCAAGCCCAAGCGGGGGGCTGAAGATGTCCATGATTCAGCTGAAGTCTTCATCCAAGCGGGAGCTGAAGAGGTCCATGATCCGACTGAAGTCTTCTATTAAGCAGCATCTTCAATCTTCTTTCTTCCGGATCCATGTAGTTCATCCCGCCGACGGGGAACATCCATCTTCACCGACGACTTCCCGACGAATGACGGTTCCTTTAAGGGACGTCATCCAAGATGGCGTCCCTCGAATTCCGATTGGCTGATAGGATTCTATTAGCCAATCGGAATTAAGGTAGGAAAATTCTGATTGGCTGATGGAATCAGCCAATCAGATTCAAGTTCAATCCGATTGGCTGATCCAATCAGCCAATCAGATTGAGCTCGCATTCTATTGGCTGTTCCGATCAGCCAATAGAATGCAAGCTCAATCTGATTGGCTGATTGGATCAGCCAATCGGATTGAACTTGAATCTGATTGGCTGATTCCATCAGCCAATCAGAATTTTCCTACCTTAATTCCGATTGGCTGATAGAATCCTATCAGCCAATCGGAATTCTAGGGACGCCATCTTGGATGACGTCCCTTAAAGGAAACATCATTTGTCGGGAAGTCGTCGGTGAAGATGGATGTTCCGCGTTGGCGGGATGAACTACATGGATCCGGAAGAAAGAAGATTGAAGATGCCGCTTGATAGAAGACTTCAGTCGGATCATGGACCTCTTCAGCTCCCGCTTGGATGAAGACTTCAGCCGGATCATGGACATCTTCAGCCCCCCGCTTGGGCTTGGATCAAGACATCGGAGGCTCTTCTGGATCGATCTGTGAACCCGGCGTGGTGAAGACAAGGTAGGGCATTTTTTTTATTTTGGAGGTCTTTGTTATTTTATTAGGGGGCTTAGAGTAGGTGTAATTAGCTTAAAATTGTTGTAATATTTTTCTAATGTTTGTAAATATTTTTTATTTTTTGTAACTTAGTTCTTTTTTATTTTTTGTACTTTAGTTAGTTTATTTAATTGTATTTATTTGTAGGTATTTGTATGTAATTAATTTATTGATAGTGTAGTGTTAGGTTTAATTGTAGATAATTGTAGGTAGTTTATTTAATTTATTTATTGATAGTGTAGTGTTAGGTTTAATTGTAACTTAGGTTAGGATTTATTTTACAGGTAATTTTGTAATTATTTTAACTAGGTAGCTATTAAATAGTTATTAACTATTTAATAGCTATTGTACCTGGTTAAAATAATTACAAAGTTGCCTGTAAAATAAATATTAATCCTAAAATAGCTACAATATAATTATAATTTATATTGTAGCTATATTAGGGTTTATTTTACAGGTAAGTATTTAGCTTTAAATAGGAATAATTTATTTAATAAGAGTTAATTTATTTCGTTAGATTTAAATTATATTTAATTTAGGGGGGTGTTAGGGTTAGAATTAGGTTTAGGGGTTAAAAAAATTTATTAGAGTAGCGGTGAGGTCCGGTCGGAAGATTAGGGGTTAATACTTGAAGTTAGGTGTCGGCGATGTTAGGGAGGGAAGATTAGGGGTTAATACTATTTATTATAGGGTTATTGAGGCGGGAGTGAGGCGGATTAGGGGTTAATACATTTATTATAGTAGCAGTGAGGTCCGGTCGGCAGATTAGGGGTTAATAAGTGAAGGCAGGTGGAGGCGACGTTGGGGGCGGCAGATTAGGGGTTAATAAATATAATATAGGGGTCGGCGGTGTTAGGGGCAGCAGATTAGGGGTACATAGGGATAACGTAGGTGGCGGCGGTGTGCGGTCGGCAGATTAGGGGTTAAAAAAATTTAATAGAGTGGCGGCGATGTGGGGGGACCTCGGTTTAGGGGTACATAGGTAGTTTATGGGTGTTAGTGTACTTTAGAGCACAGTAGTTAAGAGCTTTATGAACCGGCGTTAGCCCAGAAAGCTCTTAACTCCTGACTTTTTTCTGCGGCTGGAGTTTTGTCGTTAGATTTCTAACGCTCACTTCAGCCACGACTCTAAATACCGGCGTTAGAAAGATCCCATTGAAAAGATAGGATACGCAATTGACGTAAGGGGATCTGCGTTATGGAAAAGTCGCGGCTGGAAAGTGAGCGTTAGACCCTTTCCTGACTGACTCCAAATACCAGCGGGCGGTAAAAACCAGCGTTAGGAGCCTCTAACGCTGGTTTTGACGGCTACCGCCAAACTCTAAATCTAGGCGTTAGTATTCTTAGTTGAAAGCTATACCAAGGAGGTTCATATGCTAATTTATTAGACCTTGAAGGCCGCCTCTAATCTAAATGCATTTTGACAGTTTTTCACTACTAGAGGGTGTTAGTTTGTGTGTTTCATATAGATAACATTGAGCTCATGCATGTGAATATACCGAGGAGTGAGCACTGATTGGCTAAAATGCAAGTCTGTCAAAAGAACTGAAATAAGGTGGCAGTCTGCAGAGGCTTAGATACAAGGGAATTACAGAGGTAACAAGTGTATTATTATAACTGTGTTGGTTATGCAAAACTGGGGAATGGGTAATTAAGGGATTATCTATGTTTTAAAACAACAAAAATTCTGGTGTTGAATGTCCCTTTAAATTTAAAAGACCATTAAAAATATGATTGAGTTTCATAATCAGCATGTGCATAATAATAATACAATACAATAGCACTTAGTGCCAGCTACAGGTGAAACTCGAAAAATTAAAATATCGTGCAAAAGTTAATTTATTTCACTAATGCAACTTTAAAGGTGAAACTGATAAATGAGATAGACTCATTACATGCAAAGCAAGATAGTTCAAGCTGTGATTTGTCATAATTGTGATGATTATGGCTTACAGCGCATGAAAACCCCAAATCCACAATCTCAGAAAATTAGAATATTACATGCAAGGATTGTACATAGAAAAATATCGGACCTCAGTATTTGGTTTGGGCCCCTTTTGCAGCAATTACTGCCTCAATGCGGTGTGGCGTGGAAGCTATCAGCCTGTGGCACTGCTGAGGTGTTATGGAAGACCAGGATGCTTCAATAGCGGCCTTCAGCTCTTCTGCATTATTCGGTCTCATGTCTCTCATCTTTCTCTTGGCAATGCCCCATAGATTCTCTATGGGGTTCAGGTCAGCCGAGTTTGCTGGCCAATCAAGCACAGTAATCCCATGGTCATTGAACTAGGTTTTGGTGCTTTTGGCAGTGTAAGCAGGTGCCAATTCCTGCTGGAAAATTAAGTCAGCATCCCCATAGCGCTCGTCTGCGGAAGGAAGCATGAAGTGCTCCAAAATCTCCTGGTAGACGGCTGCGTTGACCCTGGACTTAATGAAGCACAGTGGACCAACACCAGCAGATGACATGGCTCCCCAAATCAACACGGACTGTGGAAACTTCACACTGGACTTCAAGCATCTTGCAGTGTGTGCCTCTCCATTCTTCCTCCATACTCTGGGTCCTTGGTTTCCAAATTAGATGCAAAATTTGCTCTCATGAGAAAAGAGGACTTTGGACCACTGAGCAACAGACCAGGTCGGTTTTTCTTTAGCCCAGGTAAGACGCTTCTGACGTTGTTTGTTGTTCAGGATTGGCTTGACAAGACAAGAGGAATACAACATTTGAAGCCCATGTCCAGGATCCATCTGTGTGTGCTGGCTCTTGATGCACTGACTCCAGCCTCAGCCCACTCCTTGTGAAATTCCCCAACACTTTTGAATGGCCTTTTCCTGACAATCCTCTCCAGGCTGCAGTCATCCCTGCTGCTTGTGCACCTTTTTCTTCGACACTTTTCCCTTCCACAAAACTTTCTATTAATGTGCTTTGATACAACACTTTGGGAACATCCAAATTCTTTTGCAATTACCTTTTGAGGCTTTCCCTCCTTATGGAGGGTGTCAATGATGGTTTTCTGCACAACTGTCAGGTCAGCAGTCTTTCCCATGATTGTGATTCCTACTGAACCAGACTGAGAGACCATTTAAAGGCTCAGGAACCCTTTGCAAGTGTTATGGCTTAATTAGCTGATTAGAGTGGGACACTTTGAGCCTAGAATATTGCACCTTTTCACAATATTCTAATTTTCTGAGATTGTGGATTTGGGGTTTTCATGAGCTGTAAGCCATAATCATCACAATTATTGAACTATCTTGCTTTTCGTGTAATGAGTCTATCTCATATATTAGTTTCACCTTTTAAGTTGCATTAGTGAAATAAATGAACTTTTGCACGATATTCTAATTTTTTGGGTTTCATCTGTATTCAAAACCTCGCAGCTCAGGCGCGATGATTTAAAAAGTCTTGTTGGAACAGCGAGGCCCTTAGAAAAAATTTTGAAACACAATTTTTATCTTGAGAAATATTTATGTTGCTATGTAGTGTTCTTTATGTGAAACATAGACTCCAATATTACAATACAAGATCTAAAAAAATCCCAAAGATTTTGTGTGATTTCTAGAGGTTCTGAATATTAGACCCTTATTCTGAATATTTAGCAAGCAGTATATTTTTTTTCTGACAAATTTAAACGTTTGTGTATCATGTGACAGCCAGCAGCCAATCACAAACCCATATACATATACACCTTGAATTCGTGCACATGCTCAGTATTAGCTGGTGACTCCGAAAGTGTGAGTAAAAAAAAAAAAAAAATTGCACAATATGATAATTTAAATAAATTGGAAAGTTTCTTAAAATTGCATTCTCTATCTGAATTATGCACGTTTCATTTTGACTTTGCTGTCCCTTTAAAATCACTTTAAACAGCTTCAATATTATTTCGTGCAAAAAATATAGCAGTGCTGTTTTTATGTGCACAGTATTGTATAACATAAAATTACAATTAGCTTGCCCATCATTCTGTAAAATAAAATAATATAGGGAAATATCTGACATTTCCTAATTAACTATATATTTTTATCATTGCATAGTATTTACCTCATTAACCCCTTAACCCCAAATTACGTATATATACGTCATGCGGTACAAAGCCCATTGTACTGCATAATGCAGCTGTAGGAAGCTACAGCAGTCTTGGATGTCAAGTGACAGCCAAGAGCTGCTGACATCTTTCTTCATTTGGTAACCATATGGTTCCATATGACAGCAGTTGCCAGATCGTTACAGACAGTGAAACTGTGTGGGTCACCATCTGTAGCGATCATCTACTGGTGCTGGCGGGAGCTGTGGGAGGAAAAGCGGGAGGCGAGGGGCCGTACACTTCAGTAAATGAAATGGAGAGGGCAAGATGAGGAGATACACTACAGTAAAGGGATGGAATGGGGGGGGTGTTACCATATGTAAGAATCCAAGGGAAGGGCACCACTACACTACAGAAAACATTTTAAAAAATATAAAACTGAAAAAAAATAATATATGTATTATATCGATATTATATATATACATATGCCAGTACCAAGGATGGCCACCATTAGTGGGAGGGGGAGGGTAAAAGAGCTGTTTGGGAGGGATCAGGGAGGTAGGATGGTTGAGGAGGATCACTACACTGCATAAATAAATGGAAAATAATAATAACAATAATTTTTTTAAAAAAGCATTAAAATGCATTCTGGCAGACTGTCTGCCAGTACCTAAGATGGTGGGGATGAGTGTGGATGGGGGCAGGAAGAGAACTGTTTGGGAGGGATCAGGGAGTGGGAGGTGTCAGGTAGGAGGATCATTTCAACATTAACCTTTAAAGCTACCTGATTAGAAGTGTGGTGCGCAGCTGCAACTAGCAACCTTTTAATTACCAAAAACCAATGGCAATGCCATATATATCTGACATTTCTGAACAAAGGGGATCCCAGAGAAGCTTTTACAATAATTTATGTTATGACTGCACAAGAGGCATGTAAATAATTTCATTAAGAAACCCAAAGTTGACAAAAAAGTTGACAATTGTTTTTATATGATCGCATTAGGTGCCGAAAATTGTGGCATGAAATATACTAAAATGGGCCTAGATCAATACCTTGGGTTGTCTACTTAAATTTTTTTTATAGTTTTGATAGGTAAATAAATTTAAAAAAGGCTCTATTTCTGTTTAAATGCTAAAAAGAAAATTCTGGTATTATTGGCAAGTTCTTCTAAGAAATTCCCGGAAGCGCAGGGGTTAAAAATCTAGCTACAGTAACCTGTAGCATATCTTAAAAAGGAGTCTAACTTTACTTCAAATGCAACACTATAACTCCTCTCTATACTGAAACAGGAATCAAACCTTATTTGTGTAGAACAATAGTCCTCTCTAGAGAGCTGTAATCCTATTAGGATGATACACAGTACAATGATTTTCCATATTTTATATTTCCTGTACTAATTTTTTGTGAGTGTCCCAATTTAAATAATTTAATTGTTTTTTTCCAATATTTCTAGTGTACATAGTCTATAACTATATTTGTTGGTCTCATATATGTTTTTTTATTCTGTTTATTTTCGTAAGACTTTCTTACATGATTACTGAATTTAGTTATCATCAAAGATTAAAAGGTTTTGTTCAGTATAAAAGTCAATTTAACAGATGAGCTAACCCTATTTCTCAAGCTGACAGACACATAATAGTAACAATTACGAAGCCCAACCCGGCTTGCCTGCATCATCTTTTTTTTATTCAGTCTTCCTTTTAAAGGAAAATTAAAGTGTGTTTTATATCCATATATCAGCTATTAAAGGGACATAAAACCCAAACTTTTTCTTTCAAGATTCAGATAGAGCATAGCACATACAATTTTAAACAACTTATCTTGTTATCTTTTGTTGAAAACCAGGGATATAAGTTAAAGGGGCACTGAATCCAAATTTTTTATTTCATGATTCAGATAGAGCATACCATTTTAAGCAATTTTCACATTTACTCCTATTTACCAATTTTTCTTCGTTCTCTTGCTATCTTTATTTGAAAATCATGAATGTAAATCTTAGCAGCCAGCCCATTTTAGGTTTAGCACCATGGATAGCACTTGCTTATTGGAGGATTACATTTACCCACCAATATGCAGCTCCTATGCATCACATTCCTGCTTTTTAAATAAAGATAGCAAGAGAACAAATAAAATTGGATAATTGGAGTAAATTACAAAGTTGCTTAAAATCGCATGCTCTGTCTGAATCATTAAAGAAAAAAAATGTGCATTTAGTGAAGGAGTGTGCATGTGTCTGCAGCAATATATGCAATAATGTTATACATTAGCAAGAGCACTAGGTGGCAGCACTATTTCCTGCCATTAAAGTGCTTCAGGCTTGTGCACACTAAATACCTAGGTATTGTATCTCTTCTATGTAACATAACATAAAAATGAAGCAAATTTGATAATAGAAAAAAATTGAAAGAAAATTTTAAATTGTATTCTCTATATCAATCATGAAAGAAATGTTTGGGGTTTTATGTCCATTAAACCTGCTAACTACAACTACATTAGCATGCTTACTACTCACCATGCTATTCTTTTTCCTCCTGTGTCTGCAACTTCCTCCAAAGCTATTCCCTTATTTTAAGCACTCACAGGAGAACAGAGAGTCTCAAACCAGGAACTACACTGGGGCAGGCCCGTACTGGCCATAGGGCATACCGGGCATTTGCCCGGTGGGCCGTCGGTCATCTTAGCCCCGCCCACATACCGAGTGCCCAAATTATTTGTTGTGAATAATATAATGATTATGTTTATGCAACATGTAATACCGGCCGGTATTATATGTTGCATAAACATAATCATTCAGGCATCAATCTGAGAGAGCAGAGGTCAGAGCCAGAGGACCGTTTTTAGTAGGAGGCCGGCCCATTGTTGTTTCTCTGCGGCCATTTTGGGGAGGACTTGAGCATGTCATTCATGCGCCAGCGCATGCAGTTTCCTCTTGGTGCCGGGGGGGAAAAGAACCACAGGCTGAGGTGAGGCTCAGGTCAGGCAGGCGGCAGCTGCAGCAGAAGCAGAGAGACACGCACTCACAGCACTGAACACTGCGACAGAACAACAGGTGAGGTAGGTTACGTTTTTGGTAAACAAATGGGCTGGCAAGCCTGGCAATGATCATTGATCTCTGTTTGTTAAATTAGGCTAGCAAGCCTACACAGCAGCAATGTGACTACAGGCATTTGCAAAGGCTGCCTGACATTTTGGGGGGCTGCTGTGAGTGACAGTCACTAATGACAGACAGAGACACCACCAGAGAGTGTGGTAACAGGTTGGATGAGCATCGATTCGGGGGAGGCGGGAGCCGCTGCAGAGTCTGGTGAATTAAGCTGAATCTGATCATTTTTGTACAGAGTTAGTATAAATGATCATTACTAACTAAACAGATTGTTTAGTTAGTGATGATCATTTATACTTACAAAGTCTACAGTGTCAGTCTACAAGTACCGTGGCGTGCAGGCTCTATGAGAAAGGAGGGACAGAACTAGCGCTGCATGCAGGAACTGAGCGTGTTAGTGTCCATATGATGTCAGTCCTCCTGCCTGCCCTGCTGTAATACTGACATGCTGTGCTGAGCAGATGGCTACTAGCAACACTGCAGCTTTACCAGTGTTTGTAGCATGCCATCAGTTCAGGGCCAGGCTTCTCAAAAAATGTGCTGATGCTTTTATTCCCTTCACTTGCTCAGTGTCTTACAGTAAGACAGCACAGTGGTACCGGGTCCTAGCAGACAGGAGTGTCATGAGATGGCTCTTGAAGCTCAGTCCCTGCATCCAGCGTGAGTGCTTTTTTTCCCTGCCAAACACAGACCTGTCTCTGAGATCTCTCCCATCTCCCATCCAGCTGAGTTTGAATCAACATCTCTCTCCTCCCTCTTGTTGACTCCTCCTCTTCACTCTGCCTATCCAGAAGATAGACACAAAATCTGGAGTAGAGCCTGGTAAGAATCACTTTGACACTTTCACATATAAGGGGATAGCAGGCTTTAATATGCACTATGCTTTTAATGTAGGTATTGCATTTTGCTTCTTTATTGACTTGGGGAATGCCCCCTTTCCCCCCACACCCCTACCACCTGTTATCTTTTGTGTGTTGCCTTTATTTATTATTTCTGTTTTGTGAGGTGAAGCAGCTGAACACTCCCAGATCCATATGCAGCTCACTATTGAGCTTTTCAAGCTGTGTCTCCTAGTTCTACATATAAGAGAGTTCTGTAGGTGCTATGTTGGCTGTGATGAAAAGGGTTAACTAGAGGTGCTGTGTTTAAAGGTTTCACTTGAGAGTTATCCTTGTGGTGTTATGTATAAAAGAAAGTCCTAGAGATGCTGTGTATATATATATGTATGTATATATATATATATACACACACACACACTTATTTTGTATCATTATAACTTACTGTCTATATTAAAAAAAATACCTGATAGGACTATATTCTATTTTTAAACAGTCATATTATTATTATTATTATACATATTCCTTAGTGTTTTGCTTCTGTATTTTCTTAAATGTAAAATTTGAAAGTGGTCAGAGTTGTTATACCTCTGCCACTAGGTTGTACTTGCCCCCCCCCCAGACCAAACTTTTACAGTCCCTATATATATATATATATATATATATATACTGTTTGTGTGTGAATGCTGTGTAGTGTGTCTGCATGTACTGTAAGTGAATGTTGTGTGCCTGCATGTATGTGAATGTTGTGTGCCTGCATGTATGTGAATGCTGTGTGTGTTGTGTGCCTGCATGTATGTGAATGCTGTGTAGTGTGTGTGTTGTGCATCTGCATGTATGTGAATGCTGTGTAGTGTGTGTGTGTTGTGCATCTGCATGTATGTGAACGCTGTGTGTGTTGTGTGTCTGCATGTATGTAAATGCTGTTTTCTAGTGTGTGACTGTGTTGTGTGCCTGCATGTATGGGAATGCTGTGTAGTGTGTGTTGTGTGCCTGCATGTATGGGAATGCTGTGTAGTGTGTGGTGTGCCTGCATGTATGTGAATGCTGTGTAGTGTGTGGTGTGCCTGCATGTATGTGAATGCTGTGTAGTGTCTGTGTGTGTGTTGTGTGCCTGCATGTATGTGAATGCTGTGTAGCGTGTGTGTTGTGTATGTTGTGTGCCTGCATGTATGTGAATGTTGTGTAGCGTGTGTGTTGTGTATGTTGTGTGCCTGCATGTATGTGCATAAGAAATAGTGAGCAGAGGGGGGCGGGGGTAGTGGGCCTTTTTGGTCCCAGGCCGGCCCTGCACTGGGGTCATTGATAGGACAGCCAGCTCTGTAAATAAGTACTTTTATAAGAAATAATGCTCAGAAACATAAAGAATGCAATACATATGGTGCTGGGTATAAAAATACTCCTCACAATATCCCTAAGAGATTGCCTTTTTGTATATATGCAATAGATTTACCTACGCAGAAATTGTAATGTACTCTATAATTTCAGGTAAAGACTTAGTTTATTGACTGGCGTAAAAAATAGGGGGCTTCCCAGTCTCTGCAAAGAGGGAGGGTCAAGCCATCTGATATCCTAGAAAGAGGTATAAAGTTTTGTGTTTTAACATGTAAAGTTGTTCTTCTTACATGGGAGGCTGTATATCAACAGAATGAGTGACCATCTTTTCCTGACAATCTCCCTGGCACAGATACCAAGGCTAGTAAAGTATAATGGTTCTGCTTTTTCTCTTTTTTATTTTAAAAACTGTTTGCTTGTGTAATTCTATTTGTTAATATTTTTTTATTATTAATGCATTGTGCTTATGTTTCACATAATAAACCTTCATTTATTAAGCTTTGGCCTTTGTCTAATATTTGAACCACGTTACTGAAAGAAACTGGCAGTAGTAAAACTGGTAGCATTAGTACTGTGATTGTATGTTATTTTTTGCTAAATTGTAATCTGGGATTTAATTTGTAATTTTCTGGGTTTTCTTTAAGATTTCCCATATCTTATAAACTTAAGTGGTGGCAGCTAGATATAGTTTTAGTTTAGTATGGGTGGCTTTAAATTGGAGTTTTGGGCATTTATTTTATGTCTAGTACAGACTAGAGTGTTAACCCTTGCACCCACTGAACTAAGTCACAGGCTTGCCTGGCGTGGCTAGATTGTGACAGATTAGTGACAGTAGAAGGGGTCTGATAAACCTTTCTGTGCCAAACAAGTGACTGGAGCAGGGTTGGTTAACGCTGGTCGTCACAGGGTTCAATTCCAATCTTTCAATTTTTTCCGTGATTTTGGAAAAATGGGAATGGAGTTTATTTGTATTTATTTTTTTGTTAACAAAGTGATCACAATCTTTCTGGAGCAAACAGACGAGATTGTTAGCTCACTGAACATTTGATTTATATTTCCTCACAGCGGCACTCAGAACTGCCAATAATGGATGCTGATCACAGGAATCCTACTGCTTAGTACATGGATCCTAAAGGGTTTAATGGAGTCTGTGTTTTGCATTTTAATAACTGCCATGTCTATACAACTATGATGGGAATCCTGGCAGGGTATGCTCAATTATATTTGTCACACTCTAAATATGTTGAAAATATCTTTTTTAATTCATTAAGAAAACCTCTTCTTTTGGTGAGATTTTTATCTAAAATCAAGGACACTGCAGAATATTAATTTGGATAAGAGTAAAGTGATCGCAACTTATCTCACCCTCTAAAACAGGATTTTAATAGTTTTATATTGTAAATCAAGAAACTGCTATTTTACAATGTTTAAAATGTTGCCAAAACTTCCAAACCTCACTCTACAGAATGAGGTTTGTCTGGCACCGTAAGAAGATGGGGACACAAGGTTCTATATACAGTAAGAAGATGGGGACACAAGGTTCTATATACAGTAAGAAGATGGGGACACAAGGTTCTATATACAGTAAGAAGATGGGGACACAAGGTTCTTTATACAGTAAGAAGATGGGGACACAAGGTTCTATATACAGTAAGAAGATGGGGACACAAGGTTCTATATACAGTAAGAAGATGGGGACACAAGGTTCTATATACAGTAAGAAGATGGGGACACAAGGTTCTATATACAGTAAGAAGATGGGGACACAAGGTTCTATATACAGTAAGAAGATGGGGACACAAGGTTCTATATACAGTAAGAAGATGGGGACACAAGGTTCTATATACAGTAAGAAGATGGGGACACAAGGTTCTTTATACAGTAAGAAGATGGGGACACAAGGTTCTATATACAGTAAGAAGATGGGGACACAAGGTTCTATATACAGTAAGAAGATGGGGACACAAGGTTCTATATACAGTAAGAAGATGGGGACACAAGGTTCTATATACAGTAAGAAGATGGGGACACAGGACTTCCGGTGGGTGGCTCTCCAAGATGGCTGCAAGCCTCATCAGCTCTGTAGAAACCCGCTATTAATTTCTACTCAAACAGCCATCCATCAACGCCATCTGCCTCTCCCTTGACAGGCAAGCTGTCCGGGAACATTTAGCAGATAGAAGTAGGTCCATCTCTTCTACCCCGGAAGGCATTATAACTAAATATAGAGTCTTAGTCGCCCACAGGGCAATGGACTCCAAGAATGAGATAGTTGCAGCGCTATCCGCATTTCTCTCTCCCAGACTGGAAGCACTGCTCTACAGCTGTGAAAACCTGTGCAAGCTGCTACAGAATACAAGCTCCGGCATCACAGAAAAGGGACAAGACACTGAACAACTTGGCTACTGTGCCTCGGAGTCACGGAGAGCACCCGCTGCCAATCTGAAGATGTGTATACCCTGCAACGTCACTATACCACTGCTATTAGATATCCAGAAGGATCGATCCCCACATATAGCTAGACCTGACAAGCATTTATCCCCTTGGGTTCTGCAGAATGTCATGGAGGACCTATGTGCAGTCAAACAACGAGTCTTTAGCGCAGAGACCTTGTCGCCATTCTCCCTGACACGGGCTGAGACTCTTGGACTATGCATGAGGGAGAGAGCTGCTTGTACTGCTGAGAACTCACTATCGGTTCGCAACTCACTGAGGGCACTGGTTTCCCTGCCCAACACTCTGAACCCTTTCTACAACTATCGGCATCAACTGATTTGGAAGATAGCCATTAGGAAGGAGGCACTGAGGCACTGCCTTGCCACTGGAGTCGGCTGAGAAGAATATATGGGAAAACTTTTCTGGATGTACTGTTTGGGGACATGTGTGATCGTTTTTCCCAACGCAACCAGATTCTACTTGATTGACTATTGTTATGCAATGAATGTACAGTATTAGGATAGACTTGCCTGGTTTAGAGCTGCTCTGGTTTTTTCTATGTGGGTGCCGTCTCCCACGTGTCTCACTCATTTCCTCACACTGCATATTACATCGCAGAGGGCTCTTTGCAGGCCCCACTCTCAAGTTTAATGAGTCGCTCCTACAGAAGGATCCCTTTAATCTAACTGAAGAGGTGTAGGTCTGCCTAGAATCAATGGACTCTGGATTTACACCGGAATCATACTAGAGCAGTGGTTCAGAGCTGAGTCTTGTTAGTCTTTAATTTTTACCCGGTTGGCTATTTGTTTTACTATGTTTCCCATACACGTATAAGGGTTGTATAAATTGAAGTTGCAGTTCTTGCTCAACTTACTCGTACTTTAGGACATACTTAGTTACCCAGTGTTTAGTAGTAATGGAGACCTATTGGTTATGACTTATTCCCAATTTTCATAAAGTGACGCACTACACAATTCAGTATTAACACTTTCCACCTACTGCATGCCCGCTTGATAAATTGTATGTACAGCTCTTGCTTAACCTACTTATACTTCAACACATAATGAGTTGCCTAATGTTTATAGCCGTTTCAATAAAGGAGGACTATTGATAATGACTAATCCTGAAGTTCCACAAAATGACTCACCACATGAATCAGTATTAATATCTCCCAGTTATGGCATGGACATTTTGATAAATTTTATGTGCAGTCATTGCCTAACTTACTTGTATTTTAAGACATGAGGGGCTATATTTGTTTTAACCGGGGAAAACTATCGATAGTGGACTAATCCTGTATCCCTACAAAGTGACACATTATAAGATTCAGTATTAATACTTCCCAGATACTGCATGGAAGTTTAATTGCAATTTGTGCTGTTGTTTCCAAGGCATGATTGGGATAAGGTGCAGGACATATTTTTTATATCTTGGTCCCTAGTTATAGGACAGCATAATTCCTGATATACCACATACTGCCTCTATTTTTAGTTCTCTTAAAAGAAAGTCCGGGGCTGGTACCTAACAGCACAGAATAGTTTATTTATTCTATTAAGTCACTTTACACTTCAAAGTCAGCCAGCCCCCCTGTTGCACAGGACTATGTTACTTAGTAACGTATATATACACCATCAAATAGTTTACATTGGATTTTGTCCTGATTATAATAAATTTGTAACCCAGAAAGAGGTTGACAGCTAATTTCTCCCGTAGGATTACATAGAAACTCTAATGTTTTGATCAACGCATCATACTGACAACATAGATTTCATCTTAATATTATGTGGCTCAGATGCATAGGAAAACCGCTTAGCACCCCATTCTGACTTCCCATACCTTTCGAAAGCTAGGGCTGGGTACGCTTGTTTGTTTGTTTGGTTTGTTTGTTTGATTTGTGTGTAAGTATTTTATGTTATGTTTAATAATATTAAAAACCCCAATATTGTGGTACAAACCCATATCTATTAGACTACTTGTCGATCCATTGAAAATTCCCAAAGCTTCATATATGCCAATGTATGAAAACACATCTTATTGTATTGTTATTTCTGTTTTGGTTTTTTTTAGCTCACCCAGTGAGGTGGGTTTAGGATGTAATTTGTAACTTTGTACCCTTTATTGGTCATAAATAAAAGTTTAAAAAAAAAGAAGAAGATGGGGACACAAGGTTATATATACAGTAAGAAGATGGGGGCACAAGATTCTATATACAGTAAGAAGATGGAGACACAAGGTTCTATATACAGTAAGAAGATGGGGACACAAGGTTCTATATACAGTAAGAAGATGGGGACACAAGGTTCTATATACAGTAAGAAGATGGGAACACAAGGTTCTAAATACTGTAAATAACATTTTTTCACAATATTATTTTTGAGTCTAACATAAAAACCTCTGCAACTGATCTAGTTTGCCAATAAACACAATGGAATGGCAAGCGGTTAAATCCTAGTCCCAAGTACACAATTGCTAAAAGAAATACAATTTAAGAAGATGAAGTTACTGTAAATTATGAAAAAGTGAGTATTAAACAAAACAAACATTTTACGAATGTGATTGTGAAAAGACATTTCTAGATGTCACAGTCGTAATTTCCATTCTCTTTTGCTTATGAGATATCACGAATATGTAAAAAAGTACCTATACAAAAGTACATGTTTCTCCCGCCCTATGTTAGTGCTGAATATAGGTTTTATGAATGTAGACCATTTATTAATATATACATCTAAAGTGGCATCTGTTACCATTTTATAGTGTATTGCTTATGCACATGATATAGAACTGGGATTTGCTCCCGTAAGCGATTTTGGCTTTCCGACTGAGCAGAGTTTCTTGAGTGATCACAATGCTATTTAGTTTCATTTTATTAAAAACCTGCCACCGCAAACAAGTTTTAAACTGAAAACGTGTACTTATTTTCAAAATAGAAACTGGGAGGTCTCCCGAAACTGACACAAACAATAGTTTATTCACACCTCTTAAGGTTACATCAATGCTCTATTTACTCTGCAAGGAAAGCACTCATTTGCATGTGTGACATTAAACTTTTGTCATCACAATACATTCTCAACACTTAGTAGCCATATGAATGCCATAGGTATCTTATCATGATGGACAGACTTCTAGAGTAATTTCAAGACAACAACTTCTAAAATGGTGTGTTTTTATATTTCATTTTAAATATGGGATTGTAAATCACATTTGTGATTGTCACTAACTGTACTGACGTATTTTAAATTGTGTTTATAAAGGAGAAGGCTTAGTCCCGACTTTCATAGTTAACTATTGAATTTTTTTTCCATCTGCACCACCGCTAACCCATATGAATGCATCTTTTAGTTTGTCAGGATGGGCAGACTGAGCACTCTATTTCTATCGCTATATGGTCGCTTTGCAACTTTCACAAAAATTGTTTTAAACAATATTTATTTTGTTTGATTGTTAAAGGACCGTTTCAATTTTGGAGTGAGCTACAAACAAAGTGAAGACTACGAGTTTCTATGCAAAACATTTATAATATAATTTTTTACTGGAATTTAGCGTTCTTTAAACTGTAAATTTGGTCACCGCTGCCTTGCTATGTTGTATCTTCCTAAGAGACCATTAAACAAGATCACACCTTTGTGACTGTTTTTCCAAGAGGATGAATCTCCATGCACACTAAGTCCAAACTTATTCACGAGCCTGCCTGCCAAAGTGCCTGTGCCTACATTACTGAAAACAGTCACAAATGCTCATTCAAGTTTGCAAGTTCACTAAGCACTTTGAAAGGCACACTTGTAAACAATAGTACAGGAATCCACATTTTAAGAGTCAAAATGAAGCATATACTAGCTAAGAAGTTAGATAAATGTGAAAAATGTTGAATATTACACTTCAACTGAATGTGTTGAAGGCATATATAATTAAAAAATAATAATAATTGTCCCTCTATATTGCTCCAGGGCTCTATTTCTCTTGTGTTAAATCAATTACTCCCAGTACTGAGGTTTAAATCTTCCAAACATTACTCCAGATCCACTCTTTACATTGCAAAATAGGTACAGTCGTCCATTGCCTTAATGTGATCCTATATAGAAATATTTCAAAATGTCAAGAGAGACAGTTTGACAGCCAGCAACAAATAGACACCAAGATACATTAGTGTTTTGCGAACTTATTATGGTCTGGAACACCTGTTTCCAAATCATCTGAATCAGGGTTCTTAAAACCCTTACTGGGTCGCAACACCATGTTTATTGGGGTATGATGTGCGTGTGTGTGTTGTATGAAAGTGTGTGTGTGGTACGTGTCTGTGTGTTATTACCTTTTACAACACTTTCAATCAGGAATAAAGTATGCACACATTTAAGCCACTTTGCCAAAAATTGCAGCTGTCTTGTATATTACTTCAGAAACAAAGCATAAAGATATGATCACAAAGGTGTGTGGTA